>NW_026712263.1:0-255000 GCF_030504385.1 Musca domestica
TTTGTTGTTTGAGTGTGCCAATGGCCAATGCCGTCTTGGCCGATGAATGGTGGTTTCTTTGACAGACAGCGGTTTGATTGTGTGACACGTGCATGTGTGTGTGTGCAATCTATCAAATCATGAAAATATTTCATTTCATTTCACTCGCCATTCACTTTCTCTAGAATTGCCTGAAATCGAAAAGAAATATGACACAATAACAAACCGTCAAGGAAGGAGAGAGCAACAACAAACGAAGAAAAATTCGAATTTCTTTTAAATCGCACAATGGTTGGACATTGTCACCATTGGCTGGCACTCATGGTGTTGAAAGCAATTAAACCCACAATTGTTGTTATATGTTTCAAGTTTTTGGTCATTGTCTTCAAAATTTAGATCGTAAAAATCATATTTTTCGTTTGTTTGTTTGTTTTTAGTGGTGGTGGTGGCTGTAAAAAGGTGTGGGAGTTTGGGAGAAATTTTTTGTTTATTGTTCACTTTTTCTTATGTTCTCAAACTAAACTAAAATATAATAGCTGTGATTTTTCGTTATTAATAGGATTAACTACCACTTCTTTTTGCAAAATTAAATTAATTTGATTATAGTTTTAAAATTTTATGCACCTGGAGATTAAACTTTATGCGCCTTTTACTTTGAACAACAATGCGATTCCGTTTTTGTTTATCAAAAGAAAGTTCCAACATTAATTAAGTGTAAATATGATCCCATGGAAGTGTTTAAAACTTGCAACGTGCAAAGTTTGAAAAAAGGGAATCATTTCGACTTTTAGGGAAGTTATGATTATTCAAAGTTTTTAACCTTTTTTGTTGAGGGGAGGGTACGAAAGTCCCCCTTTATATTTTACGAAACATATTTTCTATGAGAATTTTTCACTTTTTGAGAAAGTTGTAGTCCAACATATCTCATATTCAAGCAAGGCCTATTGTTGGACAAAATGTTCAAAGCTTGAATAAACTCGAATATTAATATTCAAAATGTTAATATTTTGGAGTAGGATTACGGTATGAGATGTAGCGAGCCATGTTTGGACCACGCGATACTGATTTTACCCGAAGAGACATTAAGTCTAAAGCCATTATTTTGCTTAATCTTATATTTTTCCTGCAACCTGTAAGAGGTCCCTATGGCTAGAAAATCCTCAAACTGTGTTATGTGGACTTTTAGGTCTTGTAATGCTAGAAAATACTCAACAGATGTTTTATGGCTGCAAGACCTTAAAAGGTCTTCTAAGGCTAAAAGGCCTTCTAAAGGTCTTCCATAGATAGAAGATCTTCTACAGGACTGCTAGCGATCTTCTACAGGTCCTCTAGGTGTAGAAGACATTCTACACGGCTTTTTGGGCTAGACAACATTCTACCAGTCTTCTATGGCTATAAGAACTTCAACGGATCTTCTACGGCAAAGAAACCTTTATAGGTCTTTTAAGTTCAAACGTTTTAAAAGTCTTTTAGGATTAGAGGACCTTCTAAAAGTCTTCTAAGGCTAGAAATCTCCAACAAGTCTTCTAAAGCCAGAAGATTCTCAATAGGTCTTCTAGGACAAAAGTTTACAGATGTTTTGGGTCTGGAAGACCTTCAACAGGTCTTCTAGGTATAAAAAACTTGTCAAAGTTTTCCCAGGACTAGAAGGCCTAAAACAGATCTTCCAGGGATGAAAGACCTTGTACAGTCCTTCTAGGGCTGTACAAGGTCTTTAATGGCCAGAAGACCTCCAACAGGTCTTCTAGGGCCAAAAAACCCCCAACACGTCTTCTAGGGCTAAAAGATCTTCTGCGGGTCTTCTAGGGACAGAAGACTTTAACAGGTCCTCCATGGCAAGAAGACCTTCAACAGGTCTTCCAGGGCAAGAAGATTTTCTACAAGTCTTATAGGGCAGGAAGACCTTCACCAGATCTTCTTTGGCAAAACGTCTTTGAACAGATTTCCTGTGGCTAGAAGACCTTCAACAGGCCTTCTGTGGCTAGACGACCTTCAACAGTCCTTCTGTGACTACCGGTATTCTAGGGCCAAGACTACCTAGGTATTCTAGGGACCCTCAAGAAGTTTTTTAAGTTCAAAAACCTTCCAAAGCTCTTCTAAGGCTAGAAGAGCTTCGACGGGTCTTCTAGGGCCAGAAAGTATTCAACAGGTCTTTTGAGGCTATTGAACCTTCAACAAGTCTTCTATGGGTATTACACCTTCAACAGGTCTTCAAGGCTAGTAGAGCTTCTACGGCTCTTCTAGGTTTAGAAGGCCTTCTACGAGTCTTCTATGTCCAGAAAACCTTCAACAGGTATTCTAAGACTTGAAGACCTTCTACAGGTTTTCAATGCCTTAAAAACCCTCCACAGGTTTCCTAGGCCTAGCAGACTTCTAGCCCGGGTCTTTAAAATCTAGAAGATCTTCTACATGTTTTCAATGCCTTAAAGACCTTACTCCTTGTTTAGAAGATATTCTAGGATAGCAAATCTTCTTTAGGTCTTTCAGGGCTAGAAGACGTTCAACAGGTCTTCTAGGGAAAAAACAAGTCTTCTAGAGCCAGAAAACCTTCATTAGGTCTTTTAGGGCTAAAAGACCTTCTACATGTGTTGTAGAGTCTTCAAGAGGGCTTTAGGTCCAGAAGACCTTCTAAAAGACCTTCCACAGGTCTTCCAGGGCCAGAAGACCTTCTACAGGTTTTTATGGCTTGAAGACTTTCCTCTTTGTTAAGAAACCTTCTAATGGTCTTCTCGGTCTGGAAGACCTCCTCTTCAAGGGCTGGAAAACCTTCAACAGGGTTTCCTCTTTTTTAAGAAGATCTTCTAATGGTATTCTAGGTTTTGAAGGCACCCTATGGGTCTCTGGGTCCATGAGACCTTTAACAGGTCTTCCAGACCTTGAATACCTTCTACAGGTTTTCCAGGGCTAGAAGACCTTCCAGGTCTACCAGGGTACGAAGTCCCTCTAGAGGCTTTTTTGCGTCTAGAAGAACTTCTATAAGACTTTTAGGCCTAGAAAACCTTTTTCTTCTAAATTTTGAAAGCCTTCTATGGGTTTTCTAGATCCAGGAGACCTTTAACAGGTCTTTCAGGCCTTGAATGCCTTCTACAGGTCTTTCAAAGCTAGAAGACCTTCAGCAGGTCTTCCGGGGTACGAAGTCCATCTACAGGCCTTTTGCGTATAGAAGAACTTCTATAAGCCTTTTAGCCTAGAAAACCTTTTTACGTCTAGACCACTTTCAACATGTCCTCTATTGCTAAAAGACATTCTACCGGACTAAAAGATTTTCCAAAGGCCTTTCTAGGTCAAGGAGACCTTCTACAGGCCTTCTATGTCTAGAAAGCATACTTCAGGTCTCCTATGGTTAGAGGACTTTCTACAGGTTTTCTATAGCTAGAGGATCTTATACAGGTCTTCTAAAAGCACCTTCTACAGATTTTCTAAAGCTAGAATAACTTCAACAAGTCTTATATGGCTTGAAACCCTTAAACAGGCCTTTTGTGTCTAATATACCTTCTGCAGCTCTTCCATGGCTACATGACCTACATAAGGTCTTCTACAATTAAAAGACTTTCAACAGGTTTTCTATGGTTAGCAGGCCTTCCACAGGTTTCTTATGGCTAAAATTCTTCCACAGCTCTCCTTTCACTAGAGGTTATTTCACAAGTCTCCTGTGGCTTGAAGTTCTTTCTCTTAGTGTAGAAAACCTTCTACAGGTCTTCTATGGAATAAAACACCTTCTACAGGTTTCCTAAACAGGTCGTCTATGGTTGAAGACTTTGTACAGGTCTTGCATGGCTAAAATGACTTCGTAATTAGTACAGACCTTTACAGACTTCGTACTTAGTACAGGATTTTTTTTTTTTTTTTTTGGTCTTCCAGTGGAGATTCCTGTAGAAAAGGTCTTTGGAATTTCTTCCATACTGGACTTAAAGGACAGCAATATGTTTTCATTTTATAGAAGGACATCAGAAGATATTCAATAGTTTAGGAGGTCAATTATATATCTTTGCCTATCTTAATTCCAGGGTTTTAAAATACTTTAACATTTATTTTACATTTATAAGTATTTCTCTTGAATGTTTAAGAAAAGCGCACCAACAATTCTATGTGGGTTAAGGTCGTTAATTCGCATAAACTACTCACTCAGACATCAGATTGCCGTTGGCAAACCAATGCGAATGAAATGAAATGCCACTTCTTTGCCTTTCAAATTAAATTACAAATTGATACTTGATTTTTAAAATAAAAGAAAAAAAAAACAAAAACACTAAATCGAAGACTTACTAACAACAATAAATTTGCCAATTCGTATTAATATGCCGTAAACATATTTTAAGATAATTTAAAATCGAATGTTTCAAGACTTAAAGAGGCGGCACGCACCCAACGACCAAACTGCTATAAACATTGAATGAAAATAAAAAAACAACAACAACTAACGTAAACCCATAATTATTACAGAAACCTGTTATGAAGCTCTGCTCAATTTGTCACCATTTGGTGAGTGGCACACAAACCCCAAACAACACTGGTAGCAGCATTTAATGCCAAACAGTGGGGCAGAGCAATGTGCCAACTTCATACATACTCGTATATGTTAGGTAGTTATCCGGTATTTGACGTCACAAATCAAAGAGTTAAACGAAGTTAAACATTTGTTTAGATAAAACCAAAACACCATTGATACGGATTTTATTGCAAAAAAGCAAAAAATGAATGCATTGTAAAACCAGAGGAATTGTTTGTTGTTTTGTCGACTCGACCATAGATGGTAAACAGACGACGCTATTTAAAAAGCTCAACCGTGGGGAAATTCCGCCTAACATGACTTTGAAAATGCAAGATTGGAATGCAGAAAAAAAAACACACTGGTCAATGTTGTTTGTTGGCGAAAAGACAAATGAAGTGGTTTCATTCATAAACTGGGTTTGAAAATGGGAATTGGAAAAATATTCAACATTTCGCGAGATAAACAAGTTCAATGTTTTCAGGATATTTTTAGGTTTAGAGGTCATCTAACAAAAAGTAGATGGCCTTTAAAGGCACTTCAATTTGGGGTCTCCCGGAAGTAGAGGGCTTGATAAAGATCCTCCAATAGTGGAAATTTATTAAAAATTCTTAAGTTTCAAATTTCCGCTAGGCTTAAAACCTGTAGAGAATCCAGAAATTGTATTCAAACCTATGAAAAATAGCCTACCCACAGAAGATCAACAAAAGTCTGGCACTCACTTTGAAAATCCTAGATCAAATCAAAACCCCTCAAATTTGTCGTCAACCGATTACACTGTGCGACAAAATGCAATTTTTTAATGATTATGGAGAAAATCCAGCAGATTTTGAAAGTAGAGCTAAAAAAGAAGACACGTGCATCGGCGTTTTGAAACTTTACATCGAAAAGTAACCGAAACAAAAAGGACAAGTCCCCGCCTCCCCTTCTTCCACACTTTTGAACATTTTCAAATTAAAATTCCTCAAATTCCTTTTTAGATTTATGGTGCCTTCCGCAATATTGCCGATTAAAGTATGGGAAATATTTTTTAACCCTTAAACGAGCCTAGAAAGGGGTGTTTTTGGTTCTTTTTATACCCTCAGCCGTATTGCTACAGAGGGTATATATCATTAGATACGGCCAAAACGTGCCTCATTGAAATAACAGTTTTAGACCCTAGATCTTTTTGGACAAAACCGTTCAGCACATTTGGAGTCGATCTAGCGATGTCCGTCCGTTCGTCTGTCTGGCTGGTGGGCACCATAACTCTCGAAGGGATAATCTGATTAAGTCCCAACTTAATACATCGTAATATATTATCAAACTTAGATCGAGTTCGGTTATGGGCAATATCGGTAGATTACTTCTGGTACCTCCCCACAAAAGGTCGAAATCTTCAAAGAAAATATTTTTCTGTGCAGATAGAGAAAAATTAATCCAACTTGGCAAATTCTAATATTTGCATCAGTGCTAGGTCAGGTGCGAAAATGGACAATATCGGTCCACTCCATCAACTACCACCCCCAAAACGGTCAATTTTTTGAATAATTATTACTCTTATATGTTATGTAAGAGTCCGATTGTCTTCAAATCACCCACATAACAATATTTTATTATTCACCAAGGTCTGGTGTGAAGATGGAATATATCGGTCCACTCCTTCTGGTACCTCCTTCACAAAGTGTCCAAATTTTGAATATCCATGAAGCTCATAAAACGCGATATTAACATCCGATTCCATTCAGACGTGGTATATATCAATATTTCCATCAACACAAGATATGTTATAAAGGTGGTAGATATCGAACCATTCCTTCTGGTACCTGGCCCACATTTGGGTTCATGATTTTGTAAAACACAAAGCTCAAAGAAAGCGAAATAAGAATCCATCTCTTCAAATTCCGCACATACAAACTTTATTTCTAACACAAGATCTCTTGTGAAGATAATATACAGGGTGAGTTTTTTTTTAAACTTTATTGAATGATAGCAAAAAATGTCGGAAATATCTCGAAATTTTAAAATAAGTTTAGATTTGTTCGAATTGGCTACCTTTGGCACGAAACCAATGAAACCGTCACACGCTTCCCAAATGTTGCTCTGCGGTATTTTGGCCCATTTCCGGCGAAGCGCTTCCTTGAGGTGATCGGCACTTTGGTATTTTTTAGTGCCAACCTTGCTTTCCAAAATACTCCAGACACAATAGTCCAACGGATTGGTATCCGAAGATTTTGGTGGCCATTGTGCGCTGGAAATGAAGTGAGGAACTTCATTTTGTAACCATTCTTGGGTGTCGCGTGCTGAGTGAGATGGTGCTGAGTCCTGTTCGAATGTCCGAAGTCTGCGGCCAAAATGTTTGCTTGTCCAAGGCTTTAATACACCCTACAGCATATTTTCGCGCCACGGTCGATTAATACTAGCAGAGAGCGACCATCGGCTGTTATGGCGGCCCACACTATTACCATGGTCGGCGCTTGACTTATGGTGGCCAACCGAAGGTTCACATTTTTAGCTGACCTCTTTGGCAAGTAAACACGGTAATTTTGTTTGTTTACAAACTGCTGGACAACGAATGTTTTCTCATCGGAGAAAACCAAATTCGGCAGTTCACCACTTTCGGCCAAGCGAAGCAACTCTTAGCTGCTTTTGAGTCTATTTTCTTTCTGTTGCGGTGTAAGTTCTGGCACTTTTTGGAATTTCAATGGCTCATTCTTCAATATTTGCCGAATGGAATATTGCGATATCTTCAGCTCACGAGCCATTTTTCGGACACTGCGACGCGGGTTTCGATCAAGTCGCTTCTTTACTTTCCGAACCATTTCTGTTGATGTTGCTGTTGTTCTTCCGTCCACTTCCTTGGCGACGGGCTACGCAACCAGTATAACGGTAACGAGCAATGGTAAGAGACACAGAAGATTTATTTACATTTAAATGCTGGAGTGCTCTAACGATAGCCACTTGTGGTTTTTCAGCCAAATATAAAGGAATCACACTATCACGCTTGAATTCCATCACGAATAACTTTTTTTCAGGAAATTTCTCACCAAAATTTTTTTGTACGCTTGTAAACAAAAAAATTAGTTGTCATTGGAAAAATTTTAACAGCTGTCGGACGAATGGCTTAGAAATGACAGCAGTATTTCGTTGGCTGTAGTTTTTTCATCTCCCTGTATATCTGCGAACCACTTCTGGTACCTCACCAGCAAAGGGTCACAATTTTTAATACTTTTATGCGAAACAAATCAGCGACTCTTCACAACTTGCAATATTTAAATATTCTCTTAACCAGAAACCTGAAATGGATGTGAAATTATGATTTCACATAAAATTGGATCTTCTTGTAATTTTCTTTGTGATTGCTCACCTTAGATTAACTGCTGGATGTTCCCCTTAATTATTATTTTGTCGCGCAGTGTTATTATCTTTTTAAATGTCACTGTCCCTTTCCAATATATTTTATGAAACGTTGTTAATAATCTATTAATTTATAATATGCTTAGTTTTCTCAACATAAGTTAACATCTATCATAACTAAATAAGCTGTTATATAGCCATGAATTGTACCAGCCATCCACCTACCAATAACCATAGTTATTACAATGTTTTTTTTTTTTTTTTTTTTTTTTTCTTTACTACATCATACATTGTGTTCAATTACCGTAACAAACGTTTTTAATAATATTAAATTTCGTTTTTTTTTTTCTATTTTGCCATTTTTTCGCGATTTGCATGAAGAAAACAAAAACAAAAGACTTAAGCAATGAACTCTTTGTTATCTTTTGAATGTCTGCCTGCTTTGGTGGCCTATTGTTTATCGGCTTCTCTCCATCTAACCCATGGATCGATCATTAACATCTCAATTATGAATTTATCTTCTCGTTTTCACTTTTTTTCATTCAATATTAAAATTGGGTTTTTTTTATATTTTTTATTATTATTATATAAGCTCGGAACAATAACAAAACAAAAAGAAATTAAAGGCCATGAGATGAATTTATGGGCCTCCCTAAAGTATGCTATGAATATGGATACATTTTATGCTGCGTAACAGGGTAGTTAAGCTTTGTTGGTCATACAATGATTTATATTGAATGTCACCCTGTTTGCAGTTAACTTATTAGGGAATCTTGTACAAGTCGAATACATGGAAAGTAGTAAAAAATTTACCGAATTACAATCTCTTTAAAACATAAAAATCTCAGAAAGTTCTGTAGTTATTGAAAAAGTATAGAATATTTTCTATTCTCATAATACCAGAAAAAAATTCCATATTGTTAATGATCTTTAGAAGGTTTTCAATTAGCGAGAGTCTTATAGAGGTATTGTATTAATGCCATTTAAATAAAATGAATTATTCTAATTACTTTAATTAAAAGGCTTTTAGATATTGTTTTATTTAAGAATAGTCCTCCGCCTTATGTCTCAAAAAAAACCCTTACAAATTTTCTAGCAACTTAGAGGGTTTTCCTTATTCTAAGATCTGTAGAAAAGCTATAAAAGGTGAAGTATCTCTAGAAATGTCCGTCAAGATAAATTTAAATTTAATTAGCAAAGACACAAACCAAGGTGACTTTTTCTCCGGTTCACAAAGGGTTAATAAAGAGAGAGAGAGAGAGAGAGAGAGAGAAAGAGAGAGAGAGGGAGAGATAGAGAGAGGGAGTAGTAAACCAGAGAAAATTAAAGGTAAACTAAATTATATTAGTTTCCATCAAATTTCATAATTATCCCTACAAATTTCAAATTTAAAATGAAATCGCTAAATAAAAACCTAATTAAAATTTACGTTGAAAAACTTTGAAACCCTTAACTCTACATTTAAACCGAGAATAAAATATTTAAAAATGAAGCGGTGTCGTGGCTGGGCACAAATGAAAGATCTCGAGGAGTACTTTCTGAATCTGTGGACCTTATAGTCGAAAAGAATTTCAGACTTAGGAATTTTTTGCATTTTCTGAAGAATTATCGCTCAATTTTAGGGAAATTGCAGATAAAAGCGTCCACAGAACAGAAACTAAAAATGAAGCGGTGTCGAGGCTGGGCACAAATGAAAGGTCTCGAGGAGTACTTTCCGAATCTGTGGACCTTATAGTCGAAAATAATTTCAGACTTAGGAATTTTTTGCATTTTCTGAAGAATTATCGCTCAATTTTAGGGAAATTGCAGATAAAAGCGTCCACAGAAAAGAAACTAAAAATGAAGCGGTGTCGAGGCTGGGCACAAATGAAAGGTCTCCTAAGTCTGAAATTCTTTTCGACTATAAGGTCCATAGATTCGGAAAGTAATCCTCGAGACCTTTCATTTGTGCCCAGCCTAGACACCGCTTCATTTTTAGTTTCTGTGGTGGACGCTTTTATCTGTAATTTCCCTAAAATTGAGCGATAATTCTTCAGAAAATGCAAAAAATTCCTAAGTCAGAAATCTTTTTGGCTATAAGGTCCACAGATTCGGAAAGTACTCCTCGAGATCTTTCATTTGTGCCCAGCCACGACACCGCTTCATTTTTAAATATTTTATTCTCGGTTTAAATGTAGAGTTAAGGGTTTCAAAGTTTTTCAACGTAAATTTAATTAGGTTTTTATTTAGCGATTTCATTTTAAATTTGAAATTTGTAGGGAAAATTATGAAATTTGATGAAAACTAATATAATTTAGTTTACCTTTAATTTTCGCTGGTTTACTACGCCCTCTCTCTCTTTCTCTCTCTCTTTATTAACCCTTTGTGAACCGGAGAAAAAATCACCTTGGTTTGTGTCTTTGCTAATTAAATTTAAATTTATCTTGACGGACATTCTCTAGAAGACCTGGAATTGTAGTGTAAGACTTTTAAATTTCGGTATGTAGGTCCCTCTTGGGCAAAACATACGATAAAATACAAGATATGGAGTTATAAGGCATTTTACTAAGAGTTAGAACTTGGTACTATATGTGGTATTGGTAGACAGAGACTTCTGAAATTTACTATATATTTATAAATCCCCCCTTTTGGGGGAGGAGCGAGCCACATTCACATAAATCTCTGATTAAGAATAATATGTAGATACACCAAGTTTGAAAAGAATCGCCGACTTGTTCCGCAAGTAATGGGAGATATTAGTATTGAAATTGTGAACCTTTGTGGAAAAGATTCCCGAAGGGGTAGGCCGATATCTTTCACTTTCGCACCAAGACTTGCGTTAAAAATTTTTTGAAAATATTGGTATATGCGAAATGTGAAAATAATCTTATGCTTACTTTGAATTTTATAAGATTTATAATAATTGAAAATGTTGACCCGTTGTATGGGAGATACCATAAGGAATGGTCCCATATAATCCATTTTTGCACCTGGTGTTATTTTGATGGAAATATTGAGAGGTAACGAGTTTGAAGGGAATCGGATGCTTATTTCGCGTTATTCAAGATTTTGACCCTTTCCTGGGGAGGTACCTGAAGGAGTGGGCCGACATATCCCACCTTCACACCAGATTTTGTATAAATAAAAATATTGGACTGTTAAATACAATTGGACTGTTATTTCTCATTTTATAAGATTTATTATTATTCCAAATTTCGAGGTACTTGATGGAGTGATCCGATATTGTCCATTTTTGCAACTTGTAAAAATACTGGGATTTTCAAAGTTTGCACAAAATCGAATGATCATTTCTCTTTGTAAGAGATCAATTATATTCATTGAATATATTGACCTTCTGTGGGGGAGGTACCAGAATGAGTCGACCGATGTTGTCCATCTCCGAACTCGAACAATTTGGAAAATAATATCACGATGTATGAGGTTTAGACCAAACGGATACTTCTAGCACCAGCAAGCCAAACAGACAGACAAACGAACGGACAACCCTAGATCGACTTCAAATGTCCTGGAACGGATTTTGTCCAAAGTGACCTGGGGTTCGATGAGACAAGTTTTGGTGGTATCGAATGATATATAGCTCTGTATGGCTGAGGGTATAAAAACAAAATTAATAAACGCAAAGGAGTTACGATAGAACTATTTAATTTGGCGTGGGGTGTTATTTTTGGAGGGTGTAGGAAGTAAATACAGGCTGAGGTAAAAAAAAACTGCAACAAAGTCAAACGCCATTATTTCTATTTTTTTATATTTTATTGAATGAAAGCAAAAAATGTCGGAAATAGCATCAAATTTTGAAATAAGTTTAGATTTGTTCGAATTGGTCACCTTTGGCACGAATTATGGCCTCCAAACGGCCAAAGAAACCGTCACACGCTGCCTGCATGTTGCGATATTTGCTGCTCGAATGCTGCGGTATTTTGGCCCATTCCCGGTGAAGCGCGTGCTAAGTCCTGTTGGAATGTCCAAGGTCGGCGGCCAAAATCTTTGTGTGCCCAAGGCTTTAATACACCCTCCAGAATATTTATTCTGATGCCATGGTCGATTAAAACGAGCGGAAAGCGACCATCGGCCATTGTGCGCTGGAAATAAAGCGAGGAACCTCATTTTATAACCATTCTTGGGTGGCGCGTGCTGAGTGCGATGGTGCTGATTCCTCTTGGAAGGTCGGCGGCCAAAATGATTGCGTGCCCAAGGCTTTAATAAACCCTCCAGAATATTTTCGCGATAATATTCGGCATTTATTCTGATGTCATGGTCCATTAAAACGAGCGGAGAGCGACCATCGGCTGTCCAAACTATTACCAGTGGCCAGCCGGACATTTTCAGCTGACCTCTCTGGCAAGCAGACCCGATCATTTTGTTTGTTACAAACAAACTGCTGGACAACGAATGTTTCCTCATCTGAGAAAACCAAATTCGTCTGTTCACAACTTTCGGCCAAGCGAAGCAACTCTTGGCTCTTTTGAGTATATTTTCTTTATGTTGCGGTGTAAGTCCTTCCAATCAAGTCGCTTCTTTACTTTTCGAACAATTTCTGCTGATGTTGCCTTTTTTGCCGTCCACTTCCTTGACGCCGGTCTACGCTACCAGTACCACGGTAACGAGCGATGGTACGAGACACAAAAGATTTATTCACATTTAAATGCTGGAGTGCTCCAACGATAGCCACTTCTGGTTTTCCAGCAAAACATAAAAAATCACACTATCACGCTTGAATTCCATCACAAATAACTTTTTTTCTGGAAAATTCTCTCCAAAATGCTTTTGTACGCTTATAAACAATATATTTAGCTGCCACTGGAATAATTTTAACAGCTGTCGGACAAGTGGCTTAGAAATGACAGCAGTCTGAAGTTAGTTGCAATTTTTTCATCTCACCCTGTATTCTTACTGAGCATAAAGTTCTATGCCGTCTATGGAAATTACTTTGACTTCCGTAAGGAATGAAGAAGGTGGAAAAAAAAATTCGATTCAAATGTATTTTAAGTCCGTAGAATTTTTATATTGATACTTGTTAATTATACTTAAAATGAAGAATTTAAAAGCTTACTTTTTACAGTATTGAGAGCCATTCCTAAATTAATAAAATTAAAGGATCAGCATTTGCATAGCTCTCTCTGGAGAATTGAATTGTGGCCGGTGGTACATTGAGAGATATTGAAGTTGATGTTGTTAACAAGAAATCCGGCTGAAATATCACCAATGATGATATTATAGGGTAATGAGGCATTTAGCATTTTTCTTCGGCTTTCCGGAGTTGGCCGTTGGCGGTATTTATACCTTTTGATTTGGTTATATGTATAATATCTCATTTCTCTATATATTATACCGAAACCTCTAAACGTACGCTTTTCTTTGGCCTTGAATGTACTACTTATTTAATTGCATTTTTTTTTTTGGTTGAAATCCGATTATAATTTGCCTCATTTGTTTCACTTAACATACACCTCGTTTAAGATTTAAGTAATTTTTGGGGATTATTCACGTTGTTATATCAAGTGTTTCAACAAATATATGTACATACATTTCAAACCTATTTTGTAAATTACTCTTTATGTGGAAATCAATAATCGCTTGTTTTCAAATGAAACAAAACACACCTGTTTTCTTTCCCTCTGGTATTTGGGCGTTTTTGAAGACTTTTTGTTTGCGTTAAATAGTTGAAAAAGTGTTGTAGTCATTTATTTTGAAAGTCTTGTAAGAAAAGATTACGTTTTGCGTAGTTTTAACTGGAATCCAATTACATTTTGTATGAAGAAAGTTATAGTGAAATACTCCAGATCAGGTTTAGATAAATTAAAATCAACATCAAATTTTTCCTGCATCGATAAAAAATACAGGATGAAATTTTTTCAGGATGAAAAAATTGCAACCAACTTCCGTCCGACAGCTGTTAAAATTATTGTTTACAAGCGTACAATAGCATTTTGTGAAGAATTTTCCAGACACAAAGTTATTCGTGATGGAATTCTTTCTTTATATTTGGCTGGAAAACCACAAGTGACTATCGTTCGAGCACTCCAGGATTGAAATGTGAATAAATCTTTTGTGTCTCGTACCATTGCTCGTTACCGTGATACTGGTAGCATAGCCCGACGTCAAGGAAGTGGACGGAAGAAAACAGCAACATCAGCAGAAATGGTTCGAAAAGTATAGAAGCGACTTGATTGAAACCCGCGTCAGAGTGGCCGAAAAATGGTTCGTGAGCTGAACATATCGCAATATTCCATTCGGCAAATATTGAAAAATGAGCTCGGGGTAAAGCCATTGAAATTCCAAAAAGTACAAGAACTTATCAGAAAGAAAATGGACTGAAAAGTGATAGAGTTGCTTCGCATGGTCGAAAGTGGTGAAAAGCCGAATTTTGTTTTCTCCGTCTCCGATGAGAAAACATTCGTTGTCCAGCAGTTTGTAAACAAACAAAATTATTGTGTTTACTTGCCAAAGAGGTCAGCTGAAAATGTCCACCTTCGGTTGGCCACCAAAACTCAAGCGCCAGCCATGGTGATGGTGTGGGCCGTCATAACAGCCGATAGTTGCTCTCGTCTCGTATTAATCGACCGTGGCATAAGAATAAATGCCGAATATTATCGTTAAAACATTCTGGAGGGTGTATTAAAGCCTTGGGCACGCAAACATTTTGGATATTCCAACATAACTCATCATCATCGCACTCAGCACACGCCACCCAAGAATGCTTACAATATGAGGCTCCTCGCTTCATTTCCAGCACATAATGGCCACCAAAATCTCCGGATACCAATCCGCCTTACTATTGTGTCTGGAGTATTTTGGAAAGCAAGGTTGGTACTTAAAAATACCAAAGTGTCGATCACAATACCGCAGAGCAACATTCGGGCAGAGTGTGACGGTTTCATTTGCCATAATTCGTGCCAAAGGTGACCAATTCGAACAAATCTTTTTTAAAAAAATTTCATGTTATAATAAAATTCATGCTACTTCCGACATTTTCTGCTTTCATTCAATAAAATTAAAAAAAAAAAAAAATAAAATTGTGGCTTTTGACTTTGTTGCATTTTTTTTATCTCACCCTGTAAATAATATTTTCGTATAAAACTAAATGAATCAAAAGTCCAAAAAATCTACATCGTTTTGGTACATCGTTGGAATCCTTTTGATCTATCTTATTTTTATCAACCAAATATGACATGAATATTAAATAACCTCTCAAAATTTAATTTGAAATACCAATGCTAGGCCTAGAAAATTCCCCCACATTTGACTTTCAAACTCTAACCTTGCCGAGGAAATTTGTTGCTGTTTTTCTCGAAAATAATTAATGAAACTGGTCTCAAGCAAAATAGTTTAAATAAAACAAAACAAAAAGCAAACTATTTGCTTTTCTTGCAGAAAAGTCAACGCATTGACCTTGTCTTTTAGTTGGTCATCGTAAACGAAGAAGCGGTGATTTGTTTAGATAAACTATTATTATTAATATTATTGTTGTTTTTTTTGTTTTTCTTTAAGTCACATTGTAATGTCACAGACAGCAGCAGTGCAGACAGTTATGAACGGTCAAATATTGTTTTGAGTTGAGTTTAGATTTCAATGTTTTACGCATCATTGTTTTTGTAATTCTTGCACAATCGCGACGATTACTTGGCCCACCATCAGTGCTGTGACCTGTTTCTAAGATGGTTATATTGACAACAGTTTTTTGTATTTTTTTTTTTTCAATTTCAGGCAGACCAACCAAACCAAGATACGTACGTACAGCCATCAAACAAACGAAAAAAAAAGATGTCAATCAAATGTCAAAACAATTAAAGCCACACAGGCAATAAGACGAGAAGCCCCCTCCCTCCACCACAACCACCATCATCAACATTTCAGCCCATCATCAGCATTCATATGCAGCAATAGTCTCTGCTCAATTTGTTAATTAAAAAATTAAATACGATTGTCATTCATTCGAGCGCGCATACATTTCGGTCTAAGCGTTTTGTCGTCATGCCATGGAAGATAGACCCGAGGCATAATTTCTTTCAATTTATGGTAATTTGTTTATGGCCTCCTCATCTAGTTTTAAATTATATCACGTTGTGTTATTTGGTCGTCAAATTTTAAGCAACAGGTTTGGTTGGCCTGTAGATTGGTTGGCTCCATCACAACAAATCATAATTATTTGAAATATGTCCAACACGTGCTATATTGCGTATTTGTGTTGCGAGAATAGCTGTCGTCATTTTGAGGTTATCATCGCGAAGAGGCAAAAGAAAAAAAAAATTGGTCGATGGCCATTTTCTTTTATTTGGGGCAAAAAAATTAAATATCGTCCTGATGATTAGGGTTTAGGTTTTATAGGAATTCCCATGGGCGTAAATTCCGTGAGGATTTTGGGTTCTGACTAAATTCCGGAACTTTGTCTATGCCCATATTTTTGATGTAATATTGAGCTCATGGACATTAGATATTTTTTTTTAGGGATGTCCGTCCGTCTGGCTGATAAAATTTTACTCAAATGGTATTGAAATGGGCATGTAGGTCCACGTCTTCGTATAGCCTCCATAAAACCGTACCTCACTATATTCGCTATTCTGATGATTTTAGCGAAATTATTCACCGGCTTTGTTTTAACTTTGGTATTTGAACTTCGTAATGGATACTATAGCCTAAGACAGAAATTGTCTGTGGAGGTTCACGTCTTCGTATATGGGGCCTATACAAAACTGTACCTCCCGATATTCGGTATTTTGATGATTTTAGCGACATTATTCATCTGAATTGTTTAAAATTAGGTATTTGAAGTTCGTAATGGATACTACAAGCCTGTGACACAAATTTTTGCATGCAGGCCCACGTCTTCGCATAGTACCCCCTATGTCGGTGTCTCCCTATATTCGGTGATTTTGATGATTTTAGGGGTGTTTATTCACTGGAATTGTTGAAACTACGTATTGAAGTTCCTAATGGTACTACAGCCTGTGACAGAAAATTGCATATGCAGGTCCATGACTTCGCATAGCCTACCTACCTATGTCGGTACCTCTCTATATCGGTAATTTTGATGATTTTAGAAAGTTTATTCAGCGGAATTATTTTAAATTTCTATTTGATATTCCTAATGGGTACTACAGCCTGTGACAGAAAATGCTTATGCTGGTCTAGGTCTTAGTATAGCACCCATAAAACTGTACCTGTACCTCGGTATTTTGATTGTTTTTGTGGCATTATTCACCGGAATTGTTTCAAGTTTCGTATTTGAATACTAAATTACTAGATAACATCTTCTTAGAAGGATAATAACCACATCCATGTACATAAAAATATAATTGCATTGTGTTAGTAATTGATGTTCTGTGGAATTCATTAACCGATTTTATTTCTGCAACATTCATATGAAAGGTGAGATCTATACCTAGGTTTTTATATACAAACGGTCTCCTTTTGGGTATTTGTTCATGTCTATATACAACTATTTAAGTGAACATGATTTAAAACTGATTTTGAAAATATTCCAATGACTGATTCAACGCCCAGATGAAACGGCTGATGCTAGAATGTTGAAATTTTGCACATGGATCAATGATAGTGTGAAAGGGTTCCCAGACCGGGTTTTGGAGATTCGTCCTATAAAGGTGAAAAAGGTACTAATTTTGGAAAATTTGGTAATTTCATTAGTATTAACTAATTGGAAGATGCTAGGACCTTGAATGTCTATTTATGATAAACAAATTAGGGGGAGCACACATTAGAGTAGCACAGGGTTTCATAGAAATTCGGTTGGGTTTTTAGGGAATCCGAATTTTATGTGTACGAAAAGCACTCAAAATCACTTGTTTAGTGCCATAATGCTTTTTTTAACGGATAGGATAAAATCTTGAAATTTTAAATGGAAACGAATGTTTGGGAAATATCACTAATGCTATCAGGATGTGGTTTTGAAAATACGTACTTAAGCGTACCTAATCGTACCAAATGGAACTACAGGGTGAAATGAAAAAACTGCAACCAACTTCACACTCCTGTTAATTCTAAGCCACGTGTCCGACAATGCGTAGGCCGACGTCAACGAAGTGGACGGTAGAAAAACAGCAACATCAGCAGAAATGGTTCGAAAAGTAAAGAAGCGTCGCAGTGGCCGAAAAAATGGCTCGTGAGCTAAACATATCGCAATATTCCATTCAGCAAATATTGAGCTCGGGGTTAAGCCATTGAAATTTCACAAAGTGCAAAACTTACACCGAAACTGAAAGAAATCAGACTCAAAGAGCTAAAGAGTTGCTTGGCTTGGCTGAAAGTGGTGAATTGCCGAATTCGGGTTTCTCCGATGAGAAAACATTCGTTGTCCAGCAGTTTGTAAACAAACAAAATGATCGTGTTTGCTTACCAAAGGGGTCAGCTGAAAATGTGCACCTTCGGTTGGCCATCAGAAGTCAAGCGCCGGCCATGGTGATGGTGTAGGCAGCCATAACAGCCGATGGTCGCTCTCCGCTCGTATTAATCGACCATGGCATCAGAATAAATGCCGAATATTATCGCGAAATATTCTGGAGGGTGTATTAAAGCCTTGGGTACGCAAACATTTTCGATGCACTCAACACGCGCCATCCAATAATGGTTACAAAATGAGGTTCCTCGCTTCATTTCCAGCGCACAATGGCCACCAAAATCTCCGGATACCAATCCGTTGGACTATTGTGTCTGGAGTATTTGGAAAGCTAGGTTCGCGCTAAAAAAATATCAAAGTGTCGATCACATCAAGCAAGTGCTTCGCCGGGAATGGGCCAAAATACCGCAGAGCAACATTCAAGCAGCGTGTGGCGGTTTCGTTGGCCGTTTGAAGGCCATAATTCGTACTAAGGGTGGCGAATTCGAAACAATCTAAACCTATTCTAAAATTTGATGCTATTTCCGAATAAATTTAAAAAAATGCAAAAAATTATGGCGTTTGACTTTGATGCAGTTTTTTATGTATATTCACGATTGGCATAAAATTCTATGTCGATTTAGGGATGTCCGTCCAACTGGCTTATTAAATTTTACTCAAATGTATATTATGTCTGCAGGACTTTTGGTATAAAATGGGTCATATAGGTTCACGTTTTGGTATAGTCCCCATATAACGGCACCTCCCGATATTCGGTATTTTGATAATTTTCGCGACATTATTCACCGGAATTGTTTTCCAATTTGGTATTTAAAGTTCGTAATGGATATTGCAGCCTATGACGGTACCTCCAATATTCGGTAATTTAATGATTTTAGCGACATTATTAACCAGAATTATTTCAAATTTGGTATTTGAAGTTCGTAATGGGTACTACAGCTTATGATATTTTTGTATGTGCAGGTCCACATCTTTATATAGCCCCCATATAACGGTACCTCCAAATATTCGGTATTTTCATGATTTTAGCGTCATTATTCACCGGAGTAGTTTCAAATTACGTATTTAGAGTTCATAATGGGAACTACAGTCTGTGATAGAAATTTGTCTATGCAGGTCCAGGTCTTTTGATGATTTTAGCTACACTATTCACTGTTTATTTCAAGTTTGGAATTTGAATGTGGTAATGGCTTATGACAAACAAAGCCTATGTAGATCCACGTCGTATAGACCGATTTTTTTTTTTGTTACGGGAGCTATAATAATACGATGATAGTGTAGGGTATCATATACTCGAACCTGACTAACTTTTGACCTTTCCCTACTGGTTTTGTTTTAGCACATTGCACGACCAAGTGAAAGCTTAATTTTTAGAAATTTTGCAGCCAACTGATGTGGCTGCAATTTAAAAGAAAATCACCCCTCGAACTTAACATTGTTTTCAATTCTTCAATTTATCAATATCCCAGTGCAGCAGCACCAAGAGCCTTGATGAAATAATGTATGCACTTTAATTGAGATTAAGTGGACAACTGTGAAGGCAATTACCCCAAGAACGTTTCTACCATTCCGGCAGCCTAGTCATAGGAAAGAACACGAAGGCAAACAAAGGAGGTTCTATCAAAACAATTGAGACAATGTCATGCATGCATACAAAATTAATCATGATTAACATCTTTAATTGATTTTAATGAAAGAAATTTCAAATACACAATTGCCACTTTTGTCACAACAATTGAAAAGGTACTCGTTTTATTTAAAATTGTCAGAAGAGTAAAAACTGCATTCCCTTGTATGACAATAGTGAGAAAATGCAAGGCATATGAATTTAAATGACCCTCCCTTTCCTGGAAATTGCTGAAGTACAATGTCTTTCTCATGAGAAAATATTCCTTTTCAGAAGTTTTGAATTTAATCCTTTAATGTAAAAAAAAAGATTTTTTTTTTTAAAATTCTGCTCACACAAGTTATGATTGGCAATTAAAACCCTAATGCCATGTTACGTTAGAACTTTTTGTAGGGTTAACCTACTTTGAGAGGATTTATTTGAAATAAAAGTAATGGATATGACAATTTAAATCCAAACCCTGTGGGTTAACCCTCATATATATAAACGTACTGTAACAGGAAATTTGAATACAGTCTTTCAACACCTCCGAAAACAAAAATGTATTCTCATATCCTTAAGATAGATACAAGGTGAGATAAAAACTGCAACAAAGTTAAACGCCATAATTTTACATTTTTTTTTTTTAATTTTATTGAATGAAAGCAAAAAATGTCGGAAATAGAATCAAATTTTAGAATAAGTTTAGATTTTTACGAATTGGCACGAATTATGGTCTTCAAACGGCCAATGAAACCGTCACACGCTGCCCGAATGTTGCTGTGCGGTATTTTGGCCCATTCCTGCGAAGAGCTCGACACTTTGGTATTTTTTAGTGCAACCTTGCTTTTCAAAATACTGCAGACACAATAGTCCAACGGATTGGTATCCGGAGATTTCGGTGGTAATTGTGCACTAGATGGTGCTGAGTCCTATTGGAATGTCCAAGGGTCTGCGGCCAAAATGTTTGCGTACCCAAGACTTTAATACACCCTCCGGAATATTTTCGCGATAATGTTCGGCATTTATTCTGATGCCAAGGTCGATTAATACGAGCGAAGAGCGACCATCGGCTGTTATGGCGGTTCACAGCATCACCATGACCGGCGCTTGAGTTCTTGTGACCAACCGAAGGAGCACATTTTCACCTGACCTCTTTGTCAAGTAAACACGATCGGTGTATGTTCTTGCACCTTTTTGGAATTTCAATGGCCTACCCCGAGCTCATTTCTCAATATTTGCCGAATGGAATATTGCGATATGTTCAGCTCGCGAGTCTTTTTCGGCCACTGCGACACGGGTTCCTATCAAATCGCTTCTTTACTTTCCGAACCATTTCTGCTGATGTTGCTGTTTTCTTCCGTCCACTTTCTTGATGTCGGGCTACCAGTAGCAGAGACACAAAGATTTATTTACATTCAATTCGGGAGTGCTTTAACGTTAACCACTTGTGGATTTCCAGCCATATATAAAGAAATCACACTATCACGATTGTATTCACTGGAAAATTTTTAACAGCTGTCGGACGAGTGGCTTTGAAATGACCTCAGTCTGAAGATGGTTGCAATTTTTTCACCTCACTCTATACATCCTCACATAAGAAATACACTGAATTTGCAACCGATGTTGGTGTAACTTCATTTTCTAATTCTCAGTAATTAGGAAACCCTACAACAACAGCATTTCATAATAGGCCTAACTAAAGTCTCACCGACTGACACATTTAAGATTTAATGTCTTCTTAAATGACTTCTAATTGTTTTCACATTAACCCATTTTAATAATTTTCCATACAAAAAAAAAACTCGGATAAAATCAAAAGGTGTTTAAATGCCTAACAACTTGTTGTTACGACGTTGTTCGTTATTAATTATCCATTTCCGGAAATGATCATCGATCACCCGGATGGTTAGCACCTGCAGTTATCTAAACATATTTAAATAATCATTTACAAACTGATTTGATTCTTTAAAATTACTTTCTCTAGTTACGGCCAATAATGTATTTTAATAGCCTAAATCGATGTGACCGCCTCAAATCTAATTGTCGTTTTCTCTTACACCAGAAGCAGGGTTTGAATGGATTCAGGGAGAATTTGGAAAATTATAGTTTTAAATATTTCTAAAGTTAAAATGATCACAGAATATTTCGATTACAAATAATAAGTATGTAATTATCATCATTTCCGCATGGTTAAAGGCTCATAAGTCCTTTTCAATTCTCAATTCTCTATCGGGAAATAGAGGGTATTCTATTCGGGAAATAGAGGGTATTAAAGTCCTCTATTCATAAGGATCTTAGAGGCTCTTCAAGTCATTAGAGGGGACTTAAAGGGGTTTATATGCTCAAGACAACCCATAGAGGGTCCCCTAATAAAGGGAGGACCCTTGAAGGGTCTTCTATTCTATGGAGGACCCTTGAAGGGTCTTCTATTCAATAGAGGACCCTTGAAGGGTCTTCTATTCAATAGAGGACCCTTGAAGGGTCTTCTATTCAATAGAAGACCCTTGAAGGGTCTTCTATTCAATAGAGGACCCTTGAAGGGTCTTCTATTCAATAGAGGACCCTTGAAGGGTCTTCTATTCAATAGAGGACCCTTGAAGGGTCTTCTATTCAATAGAGGACCCTAGAAGGGTCTTCTATTCTATAGATGACCCTTGAAGGGTCTTCTATGCTATAGAGGACCCTTTAAAGGTCTTCTATGCTATAGAGGACCCTTTAAGGGGACCTTTTAAGGGTCTTCTATTCCACAGATAACCTTTAAGGGTCTTCTATTCTATAGAGGACCTTTTAAGGATCTTCTATTATATAGAGGACCCTTTAAGGTTCTTCTATACTATAGAGGACCCTTTAAGGGTCTTCTATACTATAGAGGACCCTTTAAGGGTCTTCTGTACTATAGAGGACCCTTAAGGGTCTTCTATACTATAGAGGACCCTTTAAGGGTCTTCTATACTATAGAGGACCCTTAAGGGTCTTCTATACTATAGAGGACCCTTTAAGGGTCTTCTATACTATAGAGGACCCTTTAAGGGTCTTCTATACTATAGAGGACCCTTTAAGGGTCTTCTATACTATAGAGGACCCTTTAAGGGTCTTCTATACTATAGAGGACCCTTTAAGGGTCTTCTATACTATAGAGGACCCTTTAAGGGTCTTCTATACTATAGAGGACCCTTTAAGGGTCTTCTATACTATAGAGGACCCTTTAAGGGTCTTCTATACTATAGAGGACCCTTTAAGGGTCTTCTATACTATAGAGGACCCTTTAAGGGTCTTCTATACTATAGAGGACCCTTTAAGGGTCTTCTATACTATAGAGGACCCTTTAAGGGTCTTCTATACTATAGAGGACCCTTTAAGGGTCTTCTATACTATAGAGGACCCTTTAAGGGTCTTCTATACTATAGAGGACCATTTAAGGGTCTTCTATACTATAGAGGACCCTTTAAGGGTCTTCTATACTATAGAGGGCCTTTAAGGGTCTTCTATACTATAGAGGACCCTTTAAGGGTCTTCTATACTATAGAGGACCCTTTAAGGGTCTTCTATACTATAGAGGACCCTTTAAGGGTCTTCTATACTATAGAGGACCCTTTAAGGGTCTTCTATACTATAGAGGACCCTTTAAGGGTCTTCTATACTATAGAGGACCCTTTAAGGGTCTTCTATACTATAGAGGACCCTTTAAGGGTTTTCTATGCTATAGAAAACCCTTTAATAATTCCATAGATGACCTTCGGAGTGCCTTTATTCCATAGATGACCTTCGAATTGCCTTCTTTTCTGAGGAGGACTCATGAACGGTCTCCTATTCGACACATTCAAGCTTAACGCCTATTTCACTTACCTGCTGATTCGCCTCATCATCATTGCCCGCCAACAATTTCACGGTGCTGCCATTGGCCAAATTAAAACTACCATTGGCCGAATAGTTATGCTGTTTCATGGGTGTGGTGGGACTACGCGAAAATTATGGAAATCCCGACTGCCACCCACTTCTTGGCTATGATAATCCGAATGAATATCATTCAAGGTGTTATTGCTGCCACTTATGGTTGTCACACCGCTGGTACTCATGTGACCCGATGTGGCCGTTGTTCTGCCACTCAGAGTACCGCCACCACCACCTACACCCACGCTACTGCCATTTCTCAAGGCCGTACTGCGGCCATCCGAAGAACTCATCATTTCGGTTGTTGTTATATTCGAATATAACTACGTGTCGTTTGGGGTGAGGGTGTTACGGGTGGTCGTCGTGGCCCCTCACTTTCCGCCACTGAGCCTTCGATCCTTCGTCGCATATTTACCCAGGATAGGCGATGCTCTTGCCTACGATCCATGGTGGGGGGATTACTGGAGTACGCATCATGTCCCATGGCATTGGGTGTGTTGCCCATCACATAAATGCTTGTAGCTGTCGAATCGCTGCGTATACGCATGTCATCCTCGTTAATGTGTTGTTGCTTTGTTGGCTGATACGATTTGTGGGTGGAACCAGCATCTGATGGTGCTGGATGCATTGCTGCCGGACTTTCGCTATATGTTGACTGTGACTGTGACTCTTGTGGTTTCGGGTTCTGCCTCCGTGAGGCCACAATAGTTTTCAATTGTTGCATATGCTCATCAAGTGCTTCATCACTTGTCCGAGTTTTAAACGTTGGATTCATTGTGCCACCACTTAGTCTGCTGCTATGTTTTGCTCATTTACTTCGTCATTCATTCGCAAGAAACGTGTTTCCTAGTTGTTTGAGTTCTTCTTCTCTCCGCTGTGGCTTTAAGCAGAGGGCATTGGATGCCAATGCTTTTGAAATTGTGTATCTACTAATAAGGCGTATCTGTAATAAATGCATGAAAATACAACGAAAAAAATAATAAATTAATATTAATTATTTCTTATTAATAAATTTATGTTTTTTTTTTTCTTCTCTTCTCTTGTTTTGTTAATGATGATGATTATGGAGATAAAATCTTTGAAGTTAAATTTTACTAACAATAGGATGATATACGGAAATCATTTTTGGTCAAGATTGCATAGATCACGATATTCAATATGACATTGAACATCGGGGTGGCGAACCATGTAATGGACATAAAAAAAATGATGATGAGTTGGATTATATTAAGTACTTTTTATGAAAGGTATGAGCTAATGGAAAGGTGATTACGACGAGCATTATCTTCAATTTAATTAACAATTCCGCTGTGCAGTGAGGATGTCTTCAATAGAATAGTTCCGAACAAAAAAATGCTAAGTTTGTCGAAAATAAAACAAGGTTTTTATATCCTCAGCCATATGGCTACAAAGGGTATATATCATTTGATACGGCCAAAACGTGCCTAGTCGAAATAACGGTTTTAGACCCTAGGTCTCTCTGGACCAAATCCGTTTCAGAACATTTGGAGTCGGTCTAGGGATGTCCGTCAGTCTGTCTGTCTGGATGGCTTGTGCACACGATAACTCTCGAAGGGAGTATCCGATTTGATCCAACTTGGTACATCGTAATATTATTGTCAAACTTAGATCGAGTTCGGAGATGGGCAATATCGGTCCACTCCTTCTGGTACCTCCCCCACAAAAGGTCGAAATTTTTCAAAAATATATTTTTTGCACACAAAGACAAAGGATAATCCGATATGGTCAAACTTATCCTAATATTTACGTCAGTGCAACGACAGGTTCGAAAAGAGAAAACATCGGTCCACAAATGGTTCAAATGTTGAATAATTGCAACTCAAATAAAATAAGAGTCCGATTGTCTTCAAATTTCAACACATCCCAATATTTGTATAAACCCAATATCTGGTGTAAAGATGAAATATATCGGTCCACTCCTTCTGGTACCTCCCCCTCAAAAGGTCGAAATTGTGAATATCCATTAAACTCATAAAACGCGAAATTAACATTGGATTCCATTAGACTTTGCACATCTGAATATTTCTATCAACACAAGATCTGTAGGTAGAGATCTGACCATTCCTCCTACTACCTCCCCCACAAAGGGTCAAAGTTTTAAATAACCAAAACGTTTATAAAATCCGAAATTAGCTTCAGGTTCTCTTTATATTTCACACATAACAAAAGATCCTGTGAAGGTGGGATATATCGGTCCACTCCTTTTGATAACTCCCCCACAAAGGCTTAAAATTTTGAATGTCCATGAAGCTCATAAAAATCGAAATTGATATCCGATTCTATTCAAAAATTGCTACATCCCAAAATTTCCATTAACAGAACACAGTCCAAACCTAGCACGTCGCAATATTTGTATCATATTTATTTAGGTCCGATACGATATAGCCAATATTGGCCAATTTCTTCGGAACCAACTGCATAAGGGGTTAAACATTTGAATAATCATAACATAAGTCAAAATATTTTAAATAATCGAACATCAGCTCAGGGTATACATCTGTCGGCAAAACCGACCGATATACTTTTTTACTTGTTATGTTATGTATGTCTAGAATATTTCTTTCTTTGACAATTTCCTCAAATAATTAGAAATTAAAGGAGATTTTGACAGAGAATGAAAAGATGCTTTGGAAAACGTAAACACCTTTTTTTCCCTCGTAATATATCAATTTCGAATGTAATTTTCGTAAAAACGATTAAACATAGATATATGATTTATTCGGAGATGTATTGTAAATTTTGTCCAGAATATTTCTTCTCCTGACAGTTTTTGCCTAAAACGAAGTTTTATGCCAATTTCATGCATCAACTCGAAAAAAGCCAAATAAAAAAAAAAACAAGTAAAATAGCATCAGTTTTACCGACAAATATATACCCCCAAGCCTTGAGTAATGATTATTCCAACTGTTGTTGACCCTTTATAAAGAGAGTCGGATGTTTATATCGCTTTTGGAGCGTTTTGTTTTTCAAAAAATTTGAATCCTCTCTTGGGGAGGTATCCAAAACAAATGGTCCGGCCTGTACCATCTTTATCTTGTTTTTATGGAAATATTGAGATGTGGCAAGTCTGAATGGAATCGGATATTAATTTCGCGTTTAACGAGCTTCATGGATATTCAAAATTTTGACCCTTTGTGGGGGAGGTACCAGAAGGGGTGGACCGATATATCCCATCTCTGCCATCTTTATAACGGATCTTGTTTTTTATGGAAATATTGAGAGGTTCCAAGTCTGAATGGAATCAGATATTAACTTCGCGTTTAATGAGCTTCATGGATATTCAAAAGTTGACCCTTTGTGGGGAGGTACCAGAAGGAGTGGACCGCTACATTCCATCTTCACAGCAGATCTTGTGTTCATAAACGTATTGGGATGTGCGAAATTTGAAAATAATCTGACTCTTTTTTAATCTTTTATAAGAGTTGTAATTATTCAACATTTTAGAGGTAGCAGAAGGAGTGACCCGATATAATCCATCTTCACACCAGACATTTGGTTAATAAAGTATTGTGATGTGTGTAATTTGAAGACAATCGGTCTCTTACATAAGAGTTATATTATTCAAATTTTGACTCTTTGTGGGGGAGGTACTTGATGGAGTGGACCGATATTATCCACTTTCGTATCTGGCTAGAACTGATGCAATCATTATGATTTCCAAAGTTGGAGCACAATCGGATTATCCTTTCTCTTTCTGTGCAGTAAAATATTTTCACTCCAGAAGGAGTGAACCAACATTACATATCTCCAACTCGATCATAGTTTTATAATATTATTACGATTTACAAAGTTTGGACCTAATCGCATACACCCTTCGAGAGTTATTGTGCGCACCAGCCAGACAGACGGACGGACGGACATCGCTAAATCGACTCCAAATGTCCTGAAACGGATTTGGTACAAAGTAACCTAGGGTCTGAAACCCTTATTTCGATGAGGCACATTTTGGCCGCATCAAATGATAGCCATGTGACTTATGGTATAAAAATCCAAATTTTCAACCATTTTAGGGGGAAGAATCCCAAGGAATCCTATATTTACTTTGGGTCTATGGTTGATAGAAATTAAGACGTACACAATGTTTAAAGAGAAAACCTAAGTCCTTTTTTCGCAAGCCTAAGGATTATAATTTTTAAAAATGTTGAACCTTATGGGGTAGGTACCAAAAGAAGTCTATTCGGTCTTCATATCAGATCTTGCCTTGGTAGAAATATTGCGATGCATGAAATTCGAAGATAATGGGACTCATATTTCCGAATTATAAAATTATTCAAAATTTGAACCCTTTGTGGGGAGCTACTAGAAGTAGTGACCGATAATATCCTCCACCGAATACGATATAAGTTGATAATAATTTTACGACACACCTATGGACCAAATCGGATACTCCCTTCACCAGCCGGCCGGAAAGACGAATCGTCTCCTAACAGCTTTAAACGGATTTCGTCCAAGGAGACCTAGGGTATAAAACCGTTATTTCGATATGGGTCGTCTTGGACGTATCAAATAATATATACCATCTGTGGCCATAAGGTAGTGGGTATAAAAGGCTTCGAAGTAGAAATTTCCGAATATATGAATTCCAGGCGTTTAGGTTAGATTTGACTGAGACTCTTGACGTCTTCTACAGCTATAGTAGAATTTCATGATAAATAATTTCGTAGGATATTTTGACTTGCTACGGTCCATCAAAAACGTGGATTTAACACTACTTTCATAATCTGCTGGAATTTTCCCGTAATAATTGAAAAAAAAATGTCGCACAGTGTGATGAGTACTTCCTTTTTTAGGTATCCTCAGAAACTTTGAGATATCTCAAAAGGGAATTTTACACTACCAAAAAAACTTGTTGTTCATTGCAATATGTTCCTTACCTATTTTAAACTATGTACCTCTTCCCAATTTCGTTGTCATTACCCATAATTTTTTTTCTTCAAACTGTTTTAAAAAAAAAAACAAAACACTCAATCAATCAAAACGTGCCAAAGTCATAAAAAACAAACACGGCAACAATTTGAAATGCATAGCAAAAACGGTTACGTTATGTGTGGCGTTAAGAAATCCATTTGAATTTTTAAAATGGATTGACTCACAGAAGAGAGCAGCTGGAACGACGATATGTAACAAATTAATTTTTCAAGTTCATTAGAATTTATTTAAATTTTAATTTAAGAAGAAAACGCACACTCACACACCTTTGGATGGGTTTCTTATGAGTCATTGGTTTTATAATTCGCATGCCTTAACGTCAAACAGATTCGAAACTATTTATTTATTTACTTTTTGTGAAAGGAAGTTTATTTTGCGTAATTTCCAATATTGGCAAATTCTGTGAAATAAAAATATTTTTTTGCATAATTCCAAATATTGTTTAGGCCTCCGGGGCCAAGTGTTTCACATTTTGTGGTTTATAATTATTGAAACGATTAATTAATGAATGAATGAATTCTGATCGTTGTAATGACGTTTACACACATTTGGGCGCCAACGAAATGGCAATACAATCTCTTTCAATGCTTTTAGAACAAAGTGTGTTGACTCATTTGTGGTAAGTTATTGTAATTGGTTGGCGTGATTCTTGTTGCTCTTTTATTTGTGTAGAATTAAGGTGCCCGGAAATAATCCCCATGGCAATTATGGCGATTTTGGATCATAAGCCGGATTATAAAGTGGGGATTATATCCGAATTTCCCCAGAAGGAAAACAAGGCCTAAGTTGAGTTTAGAGGCTATGCTCGGAAACCCTGTAGAGGGTTTCTATCCGTGGAAAATCTGTATAAGGTCTTCTTGACATAGAAGATCTTCTAGTCATAGAAGACCTTTATAAGGCCTTTGGAAAATAAAAGACCTGTAGAAGGCCTTATAGCCATAAACTCCTGTAGAATTTCTTCCAATCATAGAAGACCTGTAGAAGGTCTTCCCGCAATAGAAGAACTGTAGAAAATCTTCTAGCCATGGAAGACCTGTAAAAGGTCTTCTGAACATGGAAGACCTGTAGAACTTCTTCTATAATCTTTATTGATAATACATTTGGTATTATGACTATGGGAGACCAGTTGAAGATCTTCTGACCATAGAAGATCTATGGAAGGTCTTCTAGCCATAGAAGACCTGAAGAAGGTCTTCTAGTCATTGAAGACCTGTAGAAGGGCTTATAGCCATAGAAGACCTGTATAACGTCTTCTAGCTATTGAAGACCTTTAGAAAGTCTTCGGACTATAAAACACCTGTAGAAGGTCTTCTAGTCATTGAAGACCTGTAGAAGGGCTTATAGCCATAGAAGGCCTGTAGAAGGTCTTTTGACCATCTAAGACTTTTATAAGGACTTCGAAACATAAAAGACCTGTAGAAGGCCTTATAGCCATAGAAGACCTGCATAAAGTCTTTCTGCCATAGAAGAACTATAGAAAGTCTTCCCGCCATAGAAGACATGTGAAAAGCCTTCTAGCCATAGATGACCTGCAAAAGGTCCTCTGACTATGAAAGACCTGTGGAACATCTTCTAGAGGTATAAGACTGCATAAGGTCTTCTCGCCATAGAAGACCTGTAGAAAACCTTCTATCAATAAAATATCTGTGGAAGGTCTTCTAGTCATAGAAGACCTGTAGAAGGACTTCTAGTCATAGAAGGCCTGTAGAGGGTCTTCTGACATTGGAGACTTTTATAAAGTCTTAGAAACATAAAAGACCTGTAGAGGGCCTTACAGCCATAGAAGACCTGCATAAGGTCTTTCCGCCATAGAAGATCTGTTGAAAGTCTTCTGACCATAGAAGGGATGTAGAACGTCTTCAAGCCATAAAAGTCCTGCACAGGGTCTTCCCGCCACAGAAGACCCCTATAAAGCCTTCTAGCCATAGAAGATCTGTAGAAGGACTTCTGACTATGGAAGACCTGTTGAAGATCTTCTGACCACAGAAGATCTGTAGACGGTCGTCTAGCCATGTGTTACCTGTTGCAGGCCTTCTATCCTTAAAAAAAACTGCTGAAAGCCTTCTATGCTCGGATTGACCTGAAATGTTATCAAAGTAGGTACTATTAACCTGGATAAGGCAAAGTAATTTTTTCGTTACCCGGTTATTCGACCCGAAAGTTCGGGTCCAAAATCCAGATTATATCCGGTTCCACAAAACTCTGGAATATGTCCAACACCGTCAACGCGATCCATAGTTTTTCTAAACTTATAACTAACTTTATAGTACCCAGCCTCCGATTTTAAAGCCAATATCATCGGAACTACAAGAGATATCAGCTTATTTGGCTCCATTTTGGAAAGTCAAGAGTGTAGGCTATAAAGCAGTATGCAGATCTTAATACTCCATAATAGGTCCATTTTCGACTTTTTATGGGTTTTTCAAAAAGTTACAAAATAACAACTTTCTTGTATTGCTCCAGAACCGTTTCAGAAAACCCCCTTCATATGTCCCCTTGTTGGATAGGTAGTTTCATTGCAGCTTTCAAATGATACCCATTTTGTACATATCAGTATAACCGCACAAAATTCGAATTTTGTATCCGAATTTTCGGGTCGAATAACTGGATAACCGGGTATTTCCCCCACGAAAAATTTACTTTGCCATAATCAAATATCTACCCCATAATGGGGTTTATACCGCTTGGGGATTATGACCGATTCAAATTTTACGTAATCCCCATTCCATCAGTTCCGATATAAGATCCTGGTTTTATTCGGTTCTACAAAACACTGGAATATGTCCAACATCGGCTATGCGATCAATAGTAGTTATAAACCTTATAACTTTTGGCCGACAACTAACGGCCTCCGATTTCACAGCCAATATCTTCGGAACTAAAAGAGATATCAGAATATTTGGCACCATTTTGGAAAGGCAGGAGTATAGGATATAATGCAGTATGTAGATCTTATCACCCCATAATGGGCCCATTTTCGACTTTTTATTTCAATTTCCTCCGGAGCCGATTCGAAAAACCCTTCATATCAACCCTTATTGAATAGTTATTTTCATAAGCTGTCAGTTGATACCCATTTTGTGCATATCAGTATTACAAAATAAAACCCCGATTTTTTATCTGGACTTTCGGGTCGATTAACATGGTAACCGGGAATTTTCACCGTGAAAAAAGTTCATATGATCACTTGTTGTTGTATAGGTATATTAATAAGCTTTCAAATGATACAAATCTTGTATAACCGGATTTGTAACCGAATTTTCGGGTCGAATAACGGGGTAATCGGGAATTTCCACCACGAAAAAATTTATGTAATGATATCCATTTTGTACAACCGGATAATACCCGGATTTTGTAACCGAATTTTCGGGTCAAATAACAGGGTAACCGGGAATTTGTACCACGAAAAAATTTCATGTAACCACTTATTGGATAGGTATTTACATAAGCTTTCCAATGGTACCAATTTTGTATAACCGGATAAAACCCGGATTTAGTAACCGAATTTTCGGGTCGAAAAACAAGTTAACCGGGAATTTCAACTGCGAAAAAATTGCATATGACCACTTGTTGGATAGGGATATTCATAAGCTTTCAAATGATACAAATTTTGTATAACCGGATAAAACTCGGATTTTGTATCAGAATTTTCGGGTCAAATAACGGGTAAACCTACCCCATAAGGGGGTTTATGTCCGAAATCCCCATTTCTTCCGCTACTTTCTGGAATAATAATCGATTTAATTTTTAACATAATCCCCATTCCATTAGGGGTCTATCCATCCCTATAATTCAAAGAACTCCGTTGCATTACGGAAAGCCCCAGAATAAGACACCACAGGATTTATGCCATTTGAAAAGTTTTTTTTTTACAAATATCGTCAGATAAATAATCCTATTAAATCTCATTCTGTAATTGAGGGTCACATTTGGCCACAAAAATTGTTATAACCTCAGCCTTATGACTACAGACTTACATTACCTTTTAATAGGTAATATTCGGCTCACACATCTGTCACATTTTTGCTGGGTTACTAATATCAAAACCCCCTGAAAATCTACACAATTTCCCAATTTCTGCTAAAATTGTGCCCCCTAGTGTACCAGCGCCACACGGCTTATGGCAAATTGTAAAATTTATGCTAATTCAAATTGTGCAGTCTCGTTGACAATGTGAATGGCCTTTTCACCCACATTGAAATGAATAAATAAATTACATCTGAAATCTTATTTACAATACTTGGATACAACAGACAGTCAGACAGACTGACAGACATACATGCATACATGTGTAATGCTCCAATTCATCTCTGTTTAAAAATGAGTGATAAAGTAATGTCGTCGGTAAATATTTATTAAATGAGCTGTTTTTTAAAAGTGCAATTACTATCAGCAGGAATTCTGAGTAAAATAATATTCTACTCTCATCTCAAATATTGAAAGTAAAAGAGAAAAAAACAAATATTATCTGATAAGATAACTATTGGTCTGGTTCTTTGCCACTCCCAATAACTGTTGTTGGAATCTTCGTTTAATGATAAATAATAGCATGTGTTTCCTCCTATGCTATTGTTCGAAAATTCAACAAAAATAGCTATTGTTTAACAATTTGCCAAAATAAAAAACAAACACAGAAACATCATGTTTCAAGGTCACAATTACACACAATTATGGAAATAACTCAATATTTCATAAAAGATAATATTTAAAAACTTGTATCCAAATTTAACATCCCAATTTTCATACCCTCAGCCAAATGTCTAGAGGATATATATCATTTGATACGGTCAAAACGTGCCTAGTCGAAATAAACGAGGACCAAATCTGTTTGAGTACATTTGAAGTCGATCAAGCGATGTCCGTCCGTCTGTCTGTCTGTCTGGCTGGCTGATGCGCACAATATTGCTCGAAGGTAGTATCCGATTTGGTCAAAACTTGATACATCGTAATATTTTTGTCAAACTATGATCGAGTTCGGAAATGGGCACTGTCGGTCCACTCCTTCTGGTACCCCCTAGTAAATTTTCAAAAAAAAAATATAAAGAAGCGATGATCCGATTTTGCTCCAACTTTGCAAATCCTAATATTTATGTCAGTTCTAGATTAGGTGCAAAAATGGACAATATCGGTCCTCCCGCACAAAGGGTCCAAATTTTGAATAATTACAAGTCTTATAAACTGTGATGTGAGACTCCGATTGCCTTAAAATTTCCCACATCCCTATAATTTTATTAAGCCAAGGTCTGCTCTTAAGTTGGAATATATCGGTCGACTCCCACAAAGAGTCGAAATTTTCAAAAAATATATTTTTTCTGCAGAGAAAGAGAAGCGAAAATTCGATTTTGCTCCAACTTTGGAAATCCCAAAATTTGCATCAGTTCTAGGTCAGGTGCAAAAATGGATAATATCGGTCCACTCCATCAAGTACCTCCCCCACAAAAGGTCGAAATTTGGAATACCCATTATGCTCATAAACGCGAAATTAACATCCGATTCCATTTAGACTCTTCACATCTGAATATTTCTATCAACACAAGATCTGTTGTAAAGACGGTAGGGAGGGATCTGTCAATTCCCTCTGGTACCTCCCCCACAAAAGGTCAAAGTTTTGAATAACCAAAAACTTTAACAAAATCCTAAATAAGCCTCCGGTACTCTTCATATTTCGCATCTCCTATTATTTTTACTAACACAGGATCTGTTGTGAAGACGGGATATATCGGTCCACTCCTTCTGGTACCTCTCCCACAAAGGCTCAAAATTTGAATATCCATGAAGCTTATAAAACGCGAAATTAAAATTCAATTCCATTAACGCAAGATCTGTTATATAGATGGTAGAGATCGGACCATTTCTTCTGGTACCTCCCCCACATAGGGTTCAAGCTTTTGATAAACAAACCGCTAAAAGAAAGCGAAATAATGCGAACCCCTTCTGGTACCTCATCCACCAAGGGACACAATTCTCAATACTTTTATCTGTCATAATTTGCGAAACAAGTCAGCGATTCCTTACTTGCTATGCCTAAAAATAAATTTCTCTCAACCAAACACCTGATATGAATATGAAATGTATCCGAATTTATGATTTTACATAAGATGAATGTTGGATTTTCTTGAAATTTTGGCCATACCAATATTTTTATCGCTGTTAGATGAAGTATGGAAATGGAATACTTTAGTCGACAACCTCACGCACCTTTTATTTATTATTTTTTTTTTTTTTTTCTAAAAATGTTCACATATTTCATATAAAGTGAAGGAAATAACCAATATAGTCTAAAACTGGTATTTTGCAATGTTTATAGGGATTGAGCCTGACCATTTTGCAACAACAAAATACTATGGTATATTTATATTTATTTTATTATATTTATATTATATATTTATTATGTACAAAGCGAAATGGACAATATTGGTCAATTCCTTTCGAACCTACTCCATAGAGGATCAACAATTTGAGTAATCATAACAGAAGTGGAAATATATTTAATCAAACATTGGCTGAGGGTATACATCTGTCGGCGATACCGACTGATTCTATTTTACTTGTTTTCTTTCTTTTAATTAAAAAAATAAATAAAAATAAACACCTATTTCATATTTAAGAAAACAGCTGTTTCAATCAATGTCTCGCAATGTGAAGACAAGTGTTTTCTTTTATTCATTCAAAACAAAACAGTTACACATCAAACAATCCACAGAAATTAAAACCAAAAAAGAACATACCTTCATTATTTAAATTTGAATGGAAATCCATGAAAATTCAAACAACAATTTGAAATAATGTAAATAATTATTACACATACAAAATACATACATACAGTATTAGTCATAAACCCATACATGTGAATAACTTCAAATTTCCGTAAACGTTACAATGCTTTGTTGGGGAACTGTAATTTCCAAGAAGTATATTTCTTAAAAATACTGATGTGACTTCTCTTTCCCAAGCCAAGTCAAGACTGTTCTGTAACAATGGCAAGTGGCACCCCAGGAAAATTCTAAAAAAAAAATCAGGTAATGCCTCTCTCATTCCCCCGCCTGTCATGAAAGTGTTTAAAAAAAGTAATTTACGAAAATTTAAACAAGTGTGTTAAACACTTAAGGCTTTATTTTGTGTCAGCTGTGAAAATAATGAATAAAGCTACCGCACAACCAACAACAAAGGCACAATTTATAAAATGCGGAACTTCACTTTAACCCAGAATTGAATTTTATGTAAAGCCGTTACTTTTAAGAAATAAGGTTAGAATAAACCCAATGCTATCTATCTCTTTTGCCAACGCGACACCTTAGAAATGCCAGAGAGAAAGAGAGAGACTATTTATACAGAGAAGAGAGGATAAAAAGCGAAGGAGGCGTTCTATTCCTAGAAGACTGTTTTTTCTGAAAAAGGTTTCTTTTTGTAGAACATACGTTTTTCATCGAAAAGCCGCAAAAGACACTAGAAGGTCTTCTGACCATAGAAGACCTCTAGAAGGACATCTACCTATTGAAGACCTATTAAATAAACCCAATACTCTCTATCTCGTTTGCAAACACAACACTTAGACCTACAAGAGAGACTTTTTACACATAGAAGAGAGGAAGAAAGCGAATGAGGCGTTCTTCCTAGAAGACTTTTCCTTTTGAAGAAGGTTTCTTTTTGTAGAACAGACAGTTTTAAATCGAAAAAGCCACAAAAGACCCTAAAAATCTGTAGAATGTCTTTTGACCATAGAAGACCACTAAAAGGTCATCTGCCTATAGAAGACCTGTGGAAGGCCTTTTAGCCTTTTGAGGTTGAGAGTATAGTCAGTGTCTTCTGTCATAGCCATATCTAGCCATAGAACGCCTGTTAAGGGGCTTCTATCCATGAAGGACCTGTAGAAGGTCATCTGGCCATAAAATACCTGTAAAATGTCTTCTAACCATAGAAGACCTGAAGAAGGTCCTCCAGTCATAGAATACCTAAACAAGGTCTTCCTAATAGAAAAGACCTGACGAAGTCCTTCTGGTCATAGAAGACATGTAAAATGTCTTCTGGCCTTAGAAGACCTGTAAAATGTCTTCTGACCATAGAAGACCTGTAAAAGGTCTTCTGAACATAGAATACGTGTAGCTGATCTTCAAGCCATAGAAGGCCTGTTGAAAGACTTTAAGCCATAGAAGACCCTCTAGCCCTAGAAGATCTGAAGATGATCTTTTAGATATAGAAGGCCTATTTAAGGTTTTCTAGCAGTAGAAGACATATTGAAGGTCTCCTAGCCACAGAAAACCTGTGAAACGTATTCTTGCTGTAGAAGGCCTCTAAGCCATAGAAGACCTGTAGAAGACCTTCAGGACATGGAAGTCCTGTGGAAGGTCTTCTGGCCATACAAGACCTGTAAAAATTATTTTAGACCTAGAAGGCCTGTATACCTTCTATCCATAGAAAAGCTATGGAAGGTATTCTAGACATAGAAGACCTTCAAGCCTGTTCAGGGTCTTCTGGCGATAGAAAACCTTCAGATTATAGCCATAGAAGACCTGTAGAAGGCCTTCAGGACATGGAAGTCCTGTGGAAGGTCTTCTGGCCATACAAGACCTGTAAAAATTATTTTAGACCTAGAAGGCCTGCATATGATCTTCTATTAAGATATTCTAGCCATAGAAAACCTGTGGAAGTATTTCTAGCCATAGAAGAGCTGCAGAGGGTATTCTGTTTATAGAAGACCTGCAGGATGGTATTCAGATGGTAGAAGACCTGTGGAAGGTTTCGGGCCTTCATATATTCGCTATTTTGCGGATTTGATCTACATTTTTGTTTTAAATTTGATTTTTGATGTTCGTAATGTCAGAAAATCTTCTATACGTAACCAACGTTTTCGTACAGCCTATATATAAGACAACCTCTTAAAACTCTGTATTTTTATTTGAAGCTTGTAATGGCTAACAGATGTCCAGATTTACGTTATCTCTCGTTCGGTATTCTGATGGTTTCAGCAGTAGTTTTCAACGGAATTTTTCGTAAATTTTGTATCTCAAGTGCCTAACAACAGATATAAGTCATATTGTCATAATACTAGACCTCGGCATGGATAGACACATTTTAAAAAATATTACTCTCAAAAAGTTCACTTGCTTCTTACTGAAATCCTTTTTTCCAATATAGGTTATAAATCCGAAATATGATTAAAGCTTCCCAAAGCTGAATTTCTTTTCTCCAGGGACCATATATCGCCTAAAAATGCCTTAATAATTTCATTCTTAAATCGAGTTCTATCCCCATCATAAAATCCGTCAAAAATATATAAATAAACTTTTATAGGTTATTCGCCCCCATTTAATTGGTCTAAAGAGAATCTCCATTATTTAACCAAACGGAGGGCTACACACACATGATAATCCATCCATCTACACATCCGCTCAAAATCCAAAGTGCTAACTTCATAAGCAGTTCAGTTAAAAGTTTAGCAGATAAAAACACTACATGAATTGCTTTTAATAACACCCAACACTTGAACTACTTAACCCCACCACCGATCTTGTGGTGGTGAGGCGAAGAAAAGCGAAGAGGGAGGCAAGTTAATGGCATAATTAAGCAGCAAAAATTTGATTTTCAGTTCAGCTCAGTTCCATCTCCTTTATTCTTTTCATTTTCAAAGCATTAAAAAAGTGTAAAATTGTTTTGTACTTCCAGCCCAAACGCGCAGCGTTTAACCACATGTTCGCACATTCACACCAGAGGAAAAGTTCATCCGTTTGGAATTGTTTGCTTTTGTCTTTAGTTTTCGATGTTGTTGTACTTTAACACCATGAACTTGGCTTTGTTAAGTTTTCTTGTTGTTGTTATGAGTGTATCTTCCGTTTGTCGGTTGGTCAATTTTTGGAATATGACGGCTGTTTTTTTTTTTTTTTTTGTTTTTTGTTCTGGTAGAAGAAACCATGGTTTGAGCCATAATGTATGTACCGAGATATGTACGTGTTGGTGGTAGCTTTTTCTTTCTTTTTCCCCAACAACTGTTTCCTTTTTCTTTTCTTTTTTCCATGCGCCATTGCACATGGACTGGTTTGACTACTGGTTTTCGGGTTTGTTAAGAAAGTCGTGTTGAGAGGTTTCTTCGGAACGATCGTTGTTGATGGCATGGAACGAAATGTTGGTTGTAAGACATTGTAATTTTTATTTAAATGGGCAATATGACTTTAATGTCATACCAAATGGGGTCAGTTGAAGGAATGGGATCGCCTTTTCGAGGTGTATTTTAAGTTAGAATGAACATATGTTTGTTAAATGTGAGAGACCTTTGAATTCAAAGGCGATCTCCGAAGGGAAGTCTATAGTGTCTTCTATCGATAGAGAGAAGAATTTCTTCAAGAGGACATCTATACCTGGAAGACCTGTTAAGGGTCTCTATGTCCTCTATGTTTAGAAGACCCTCTTTAGGTTCTTTTTGGATAAAAAAAACCCTTGAGATGAGTTCTATGGCTTGAAGGGGTCTTCAAGAGGTATTCCATAATTAAAATAAACTCAACAGGGGTTCTATAGATAGAAGTCCATCAACCCGTTTTCTAAGACCAGAAGAACTTCTGTAGGTTCTCTATGCCTACAAGACCCTTAAAAAATTCTGTATAGCAACAATAACTTCTACAGGTCCCCTATGAGATGAATACCCTCAATCGGGGTTATATGGCTAGAAACCCTTCAGCAGGTCTTCAATTTATTAATGACCCTCTACAGGTCTTCTATATCTATAAGACCCTCAATAGGTTATCTATGAGTAAAATACCTTCTTTAGGTACTCTATGGCTAGAAGGCCATATACAGCTCTTCTATACAAGAAGACCTTTTATGACAAGAAGACATTCAACATGTTTTCTATGCCTAGAATCTCTTGAGCGAGTCTTCTATGACTTGAAAACCCTCTACAGTTCATCTTCTATGGAGAGGAGACCTTCTTCAAGAGGTCATCTATGGGAGACTCTTAATAGGTCCTCTATGTTTAGGAGTCCCTCTTTAGGTTATTTTGGATGAAAAAAAAAAACCTAAAGGTGGTTATATGGCATTAAGACCTTCAACAGGTCTTCCATGGATATAAAACCTTCATCCGGTCTCCTATGACAATAAGGCAAAAAATTTATTCCCAAAAAAGCTTCAAGAGTTCTTCCATGATTAAAATAAACTCAACTGGGGTTCTATAGATAGAAGTGCTTCAACCGGACTTTTAAGACCAGAAGAACCTCTGCATGTTCCCTATAGCTAGAAAACCCTCTAAAGATTCTGTATAGCAAGAATAACTTCTACAGCTCCCCTATTAGATGAATACCGCCAATAGGGGATATATAATTAGAAAACCTTCAGCAGATCTTCAATTTATTGAGGATCCTCTACAGGGAGGCCCTCAATAGGTTATCTATGACTAGAGGATCTTTTACAGGTGTAACACCTCGAAATATACATTTAAGACCCCACAAAGTATATATATTCTTCATCAGCATAAAATTCTATGTCGATTTTGCGATGTTTGTCCGTCCGTCGACGTCTATCCGTACCTCCCGATATCCGGTATTTTCGTGATTTTAGCGACATTATTCATCGTAATTGTTTCAAATTTGGTATTTGAAGTTCGTAATGGATACTACAGTCTAAGACGGAAAATTGTCTGTGCAGGTTCACGTCTTCGTAAGCCCCCACATAGATTTACCTCTCGATATTCGATATTTTGATGATTTTAGTGACATTATTCACCGGAATTGTTGCGAATTTGTATTTGATGTTCGTAATTGGTACTTCATCCTATGACAGAAAATTGTCTTCGCAGGCCCACGTTTTGGTATAGCCCCATATAATATTACCTCCTATATTCGATATTTTGATGATGCGAGTCCACGTCGTCGGCCAGATTTGGTATTTTTAAGATTTTTTTTTTTTTTTTTTTTGCAAACTGACAATTGAGTTTTACCAAAGTTCATCCCGACCGAACTTATAGCTTTTTTTTTTACTTATTTATGCCTAGAATCTCTGGAGCAAGTCTTCTATGACTAGAAGACCCTCTACACGTCATCTGTGACTAAAAGACCTTCAATAGGTCCTCTATGTCTAGAAGTCCTTCAACAGGTCGCCTGTGGCTAAAGGACCTTCAATTGGTCCTCTATGGATAAAAGACTTTCTACAGGTCCTCTATGGATAACAGACGTTTAATAGTTCGTCTATGGCTAGAAGTCCTTCAACAGGTCGTCTGTGGCAAGAAGTCCTTCAATAGGTCGTTATGGATAACATACCTTTAACAGTTCTTCTACAGCTAGAAGTCCTTCAACAGGTCGTCTATGGCTAGAAGTCCTTCAACAGGTCGTCTGTGGCTAAAGGACCTTCAATTGGTCCTCTATGGATAAAAGACGTTCTACAGGTCCTCTATGGATAACAGTTTATGGCTAGAAGACCTTCAACAGATCGTCTATGGCTAGAAGTCCTTCAATAGGTCCTATATGACTAGAAAGAAGACCCTCTACTGGTCATCTATGGATAACAGACCTTTAACAGTTCGTCTATGGCTAGAAGTCCTTCAATAGATCCTATATGACTAGAATGAGGACCCTCTACGGACCCCTGGCTAGAAGACCTTCAACAGGTATTCTATTGAGGTCTTCTATGACGAGAAGGCCGTTTACAGGCCTCCTATGACAAGAAGATATTCAAAAAATGTTCTATGCCTAGAATCTCTTGAACAAGTCTTATGTGACTAGAAGACCCTCTGCAGGTCACCAATGGCTAGAAGACCTTCAATATGTATTCTATGACTAGAATGTCTTCTACACGACTTTTATGACAAGAATACCCTCAATGGGGGTTCTTTTAGTAGGAAACCCTCTGCAGGTCATCTATAGATGGGAGAACTTCTATAGGTATTCTATGGCTAGATGATCTTCTACAGGACTTCTATAAATATGTGGCTTTTATTGGTCTTCTATGGCTAAATGATCTTCTACAGATAGTGGTGGTAGTATTTCCACATTATTTTAAGTTTTTATGCCAAAGAAACTCCCGAAACTCCTTCGGGGACCTGCAACAAAGCACACTGGAGTCAGTTTGCATTCTTTATAACACGATGGTTAAAAATTATTCTCTTAGTGTCCTTCTACGGCTCTATTTGAGGTTAATTTATGTGTATAATTTTAGAATAACACCCAACTTCCCTCATATTCTTTGCGGAACTATAAAACCCTGAACTAGTTTCAATCATCGGTATTATTATGGCTACTTAATTTCACACTATTATATTATTATGATTGTTATTAGCTATTATATAATTTTCTAAATTATTAGCATTGATCGATTCAAATGTTTTTTTTATAAAATTAATGTTTTATTTATGACCGATGGCGAATGTGACGTTTCCGTCGCCTTACGGTTATTTTCATTTCCATTTTATTTCGGTTTTTCTGATTGCACTTCTCAATTTGGCCTAGCGTGACAGGCGAGCGTTTGCTTGCCAAAGACAAATACTATTGCATATTTTTTTTCTCACCATAATAATTCTCGCGTTTAAACTTGACCCGGTAACTTTTAATTGAGATGTCAAAAGTGAAACGAAACGCCAACGAAAACTGTAGACAGTTTTATTCTTTTCGAAGACGGCACAGTGAGACTAAGAAATTGGCGTGCCAATTCCTTTTTATTGGGTTTGATTAATTGAAATTAATGCCTCGGCTCTTGGTTGGGAGACAAAACGCGATAACAGTTTTCTTTGACCCCAAATTATTTTTGCTGCAAAATATAAGTGAGGTTAATTTTGTTTAGAATCATAAGTTAAAAAATTTAGAATTTTTTGTTAACTTAGAACAATGAAAAATGCCCCCAGACCCTTTTGCTTTGTGATCTCACCCCTTTTTTGTTGTGCTCCCATGAATTTGTGTAATTGAATTTCCCCCCAAACTCCTCTTTCTCTCTCCCAATCTCTTGCCTCAATTAATACAGCACGATAATCATACATTCCATGCCATTCAACCTCTAGAAGTTTAATTTTTTGCTATTCACTTGACGCTTAATAAAAATGACAATGCATAGCTTCATTTTCGCTCGATTGTTTGCTTAAACGGATCTTATCTCTGTCATTATTCATCATCTTCCTCGCCGTCTTCTCTCGTCTTTCTAATCACATTTCTTTTGACTATTTCTCATAAAAAGTAGAAAACGAACAACTGGTCGTAGAGTAGCGGCATTGCTATTATTATGCAAATTCACACTTTGCCAAAGTCATCGGACCTGAAATCCACAGCGATCCCCAGGGTCTTACCTTTGCTGTTTGATAACGATCTTTAATGACTCATCCATACATAATTCGGATTACAGTGTGGGGTGGCAAGAGAATAGGCCCTTTTATTAGAAACATGCAAATTCATAATATTTTCCAATTTCTAAACAATACAGATACACATTAAGCCCTACGGAATATTGGTTACACCATTTCTACCAGCTGTGGTTCCAAGAATATGTATAAAAAGTACAAAAAGCTGTAAGTTCGGTCGGGCCAAACTTTAAATATCCTCCACCATTTGGAACGATTTTGGTAATTCTCAAAAACAATAAAATCCGTTAATAGTTCTGTTAAATCTTAAAAATACCGAATATCGAATATCGGGGGGTATCGTTCTATGGAGGCTGTACGATATCGTGAACGTATATAGGTAATTCTCTACCAGGGGTAAAGTACTCAGAAGGAATTCCTGGTTTGGATTTTCAGACAATTCCATTGAAAAATGTGACTAAAACCATAAAAATACCGAATATCGGTGGGTTCCGTTATATTTTTTTACTTGACCTGCCTACAGACAAAATACCGATTTGTGCAAATGTAAGCTTCCTATCCTAATTTATTTTAAATGTAGCGTGATTACAATAGACGGACGGGCTGATTGAATGACTGACTGACTTAACGATTCATCAACGCCCAGACGAAACGGCTGAGGCTAGAATCTTTACATTTTTTGGTGAGGGTCACTCTTGGTCCGAAGAGTTTAGATAAGGCAGGGTTTTTGGAAATTCGTCCTAGAACCGTGCGAAAACTTTTAAAATGTGCTAAATATGGCACTTGAGGAAGCAGTGGAGCCAGAACTCTTAAATTTGAAATGAAGGCACTGAGGGAGTTAATGATAGATTTACCAAAGTTTTTTTTTAGAAATTCACACTATAAGTGTACGAAAAGTACTAAAATGTACTAAATTTGGTACCATTTGGTATCATGTGAACGGTTAGAGCTAATTACTTGAAATATTGAGTAGGAATCAAGTTTGATTAGTAGAGTCGATGTTAGGTAGCCTTGAAAGTGTGTACTCATGTATATGTACGAAAAGTACTAAACGGTACTAAATTTGGATTTGGGTGAACCAATAGAGTTGATATCCTAAAAATTGGAAATAAGATTACTGTCGGAATGTAGGATCGGGATATGTAGGTAGTTTTGGAAATTTGTACTTATATGTGCTAAAATGTACGAAATGAAGTACAATTTGTATTTGGACGAACCAGCAGGGGTGGAATCATAAAATTTGAAATTGGAATAACTATGGGAGTGTAGGATTGGGGTGTGTAGGAAGCTTTGGAAATTTGTGCTCATGTATATTAAATGGTACTAAATTTGATACAACTTGGAATTGTTTAAGAACTGTACTAAATGGTACTGAATTTGCAACAGTTGAACAGAAGTAGCTGAAGCGTTGAAATATTGTATTGGGGATAAAGAGGTGTTTTTTGAAATGTATACTACGAGTTCACGGTAAGTACTAAATAGTACCATATTTGGTACAATTTGGTATTGGGTGAAAAGATAGTGCTTGAAATCTCTAATCTGAAATTAGGGTCGCTGTTCATTTGTAGTTCATGTATTTGTATTATAATTGTACGAAAAGTACGGAATGGTACTATATTTGGTATTGGGTGAAAGGATAGAGCTGCAATCCCGAAATTTAATATTGAGGTCTCTGTTGATATCTGGGATGGAGATATGGAGGTGATTACGGAAACGTATTCTATAATTGTTCGAAACGTACTGAATGGAATTACATTTGGTATTGGGTAAAGAGATAGAGATAGTTATAGAAGTCCTACAAATTAGAATAAATTCCGGGATCCTGTATCAATGTTCCTGTAAGCAATATCACATGGATATGAATATTTCGATACAGCAGCATTTTCCATCCGCATTGGCCGTAATTTTAAATTTTAGTTGCCGTGAGAAGAAAATTTGATTTGAAAATATCGACAATCTTTCGGAGAATTATTCAATAATTTATATCGATTTTTAATCATTACGAACAGTTATTAATATATCCTCCACCCACTGAATTTCACAAAACTTTTTTTTACAAAACCAAATGTCCGGTTCTAACTTGCGTCTGTTTTTAATCTTTAATTTTTATACCCTCAGCCAAAAGGATACAGAGGGTATATATCATTTGATACGGGCATAACGTGACTCATCATAATAACGGTTTTAGACCCAAGGTCTCTTTAGACCAACAACATTTGGGGTCGATCTAGCGATGTTTGTCTGTCTGTCTATCTGCCTGACTGGTGCGCACAATAACTCTATCCGATTTAATCCAACACAGAAAGAGAAAGGATAATCCGATTTTCTCCAACTTTGCCAATCCTAATATTTGCATCAGTACTAGGTCAGGTGCGAAAATGGACAATATTAGTCATCATCATCAAAGGGTCAAAATTTATAATAATTTTAACCCCTATAAAATATAATGTAAGTGTCCGATTATCTTCAAATTACACATTTTTTTTTTTAACCCAAGGTCTGGTGTGAAAATGGAATATATCGGTCCACTCTATCAAGTACCTCAAATTTTGAATATTCATGAAACTCATAAAACACGAAATTAACATCTGATTCGCTTCAGACTTGGCACATCTCAATACTTCTGTCAATACAAGATCTGTAATAAAGATGGTAGAGATCGAACGATTTCTTCTGGTACCTCCACCACAAAGGGTCAAGTTTTGAATAGCTAAAACGATTATAAAATCCGAAATAAGCATCCGGCTGTCATATTTCACACATCCCATTATTACAACTTACACAATATCTACTGTGAAGATGGAATGTATCGGTCCACTCCTTCTCCTTCGGTCCACTCAACAAAGGTACAGTACATCTCAATATTTCCATCAACATTTTCTTCTGGTACCTCCCCACATAGGGTTCAAGTTTGAAGAAAAAAGAAAGCGAAATAAGCACCAAATCTCTTCAAATTTCACACATCCAAGCATTTTTGCTAACACAGGATCTGTTGTGAAGGTTGTATATAACTGCTAATCCCTTCTGGTACCTCACCCACCAAGGGTCACAATTTTCAATTGCGAAACAAGACGGCGATTCTTTACAACTTTCTATATCTAATTATTTCTCTTAACCAGAAATCTGATATGAACATGTAATTTATCGGAATTTATGATTTGGCATAAAAATGGATATAAATGTTCGATTTCCTTCAAATATTGCTCGTCCAATATTTTTATCTGTATTAGATGAAGTATGAAAATGGAATACTTCGATCCGCTATATTTCTTACCTCACGCATATTTCCACATTTTTAAAGAAAATTGCATATATCTCATACAAAGTATAGGAAGTAGTCGATATAGTCCAACACTGGCACGTTTTAAAATTTAAACCAGTTTTAGGCCAGATACGAATTGGTCAATATTTTTGGCCAACTGCTTTGGAAGGCTCGAAAGTTTGAATACACATAACTCAAGGCTGGGGGTATAATACAGTCGGTAAAACCGAAGAGCTAAAAATTTTGGAAGTATTCGCTTAAATGACCCCATACACCATCAATCTGTTTCCGACATTTGACTATCAGAAAATAAGATTTTTTTATAATTTTTATTAGATTTGAGATAAATAAATTTAAAGATCATTGATCCTTACTAACTGCCTCAAAATTTTGTCTTCCGCCTTCTTTTCAACTCACCAATTATACAAAATCCAATTGTGACGTAGGTACGTAGATAAAAATCCCTTTGAAAATCCCCGGACGAGGAGAGACGCCAACAAATTTTATTTAATTACCACCAAACACAATATTTAACTACAACTTAATTGCTTTGATTTTTTTCTCCCTCTTTTTATTTTTATTTAGCTTCCAATTTTCTATTTTTATCGATTCTGATTGATTACACAGACACACACAAAATGCACGTAATTCGACAAAATAAACAACTATTTGTTTTATTTATTTATATGACTTTTCTATTATAATTGTTTTTTCATTAGAATGTAACGTAATTCATTCAAATGCGCCTAACAAATATTGGCGCAAACACACACACACTCACTCACTTACACACACACAGGTAATGAAATGCTCCGGCAATTAAGGAAGAAGGTTATTTTGCGTATTCCTGGAATATCGTCATCTTTAGTGACGAATCTTCAAAACTTATTTGTATTCAAATGCAACGTTTCGGAATCGTTGGCAAGCGGGTGGTTAGGACGACAGAACGTAATCGACAATTTTACCATATATATTTTAATTCATCTTCGACACCCCAACAAACAGACGTTTGGATATGATATTTTTAAGCGCGCACCGCAACGTAGCCGACGCGAACATGCATTCGTACCGTTTCAAAACAAAACTGAAACAAGTTAAAAAATTCCCACCAACATCACCTGTAAAATGAAACAGTCAGCCAGCCAACGAGCTCGTAAGCAAGCAGTTCGGTCATGCAAACTCAATAGCTGCGAACGCAACTACCTGCTCTTCTCATGAATGATTGCCTACTTCGTTGTTTTGTTGCTGGAGAAGAGAAAATAAGATACCAAAAGATCTGTCGCAAGATACAACATTCATTTGTTTGTAGAATCTATCTTGTAGATACAAGAGCACACTAAGAGAAGTTTCAATGAGAGTGCAAAGAGCGAAGTGACTAAGTGCGAATTTAATTTCTTACTTCTCTGACTTAAAAAGACGTTTAAAAGTGTTGACACACAATTGAGAAATAAAAAGCGTTGAATTTGAAACGTCTGAAGGAAATCAATTTTAGAAATAAAATCACATGGTGTCCGTTGGAAGGGCAGTTTATGAAATTCGAAAAAATCAAAATTGTGCAGATTTGTATTTGGTTTGCTGTTACCATTTTCGAAAACAATATATATGTCTGTTCCAGAACTGCCCGAATGTAAAACATTTTACTACAATATCCGATTTTACTTTTATGATATCGAAAAAAATGCAAATATAGTAGATTCTTGGAATTTTTGCTGGTATTGCATTTTTTCGAAAGTTGTGCTGGATTTGTGCCTTTTAATTTTCATCAAAAAAATATGTTTTTCGCTAATTTCAGTAAAAATGTAATTATTGATATGTTATGAATTGGGATGAGTTGTGCACGCCTAGTAAAATGAAAAAAAAAAAAAACAGCAAGTTGCATTATGAGTTTTGCCGACAGATGTATATCCTTAGGCAATGTTCCTTTATTTAGATATATATTTTGACTTGCTTGACTTGTCCATTTCGTATTAGACCTAAGTCATTTTGTATCACACCTGAGTCTGATATAAATATTACAACGTCCTAGATTTGGACTATATTGACTACTTCCCCCACTTTATATGAGATATGTGATAATTTTGTAAAAATTGTAACATTTGTATGAGGTTTTAGACATATGCACTTCATCGAATAATAATAAAAACATTGGGATTTAGAGAAAATTAAAGAACATCAAACATTTATTTCCAATTTTATTCTTAGTCAAAATATTTGCATATGTGAGAAAAATAAATATTGAAAATTGTGACCCTACGTGTGGGGGGAAGGGGACGGTACAGCAAAGGGGCGAGCCGATAGATATTGGCCACACCAGATCTTGCGTTAGTAAAAATATTGAGATATGTGAAATTAAAGAGAAGCTGTTGCTTATTTGGTATTTTATTCAAATTATTCAAAATTTTGACCCTTTGTCAGGGAGGTAGCAGAAGAAGTGTGCCGATATCAATCATCTTCACAACAGGTCTTGTGTTGATAGAAATATTAGGATGTGTCCAGTTTGAAAGGCATCGGGTACTTATTTTGCGTTTTATAATCTTCATAGTTATTAAAACTTATGACTTGTTATCGAGGATGTACCAGAAGTATTGGTCCGTTCCATACTTTCTTCATAAGAGACCTTGCTTTGGTAGAAATATTGAGGTGGGCGATGTTGAAGATAATCGGACACACCTTATAAAGGTTATGATTATTCAAAATGTTGAAATTTTTTGAGAGAGGTACTTGATGGAGTGGATCAATATTGCCTATTGTCGCACCTGACCTAGCACTGATGCAAATATTAGGATTTGCAAAGTTACAGCAAATTCGGATTATCCTTTCTCTTTCTGTGCAGTAAAATATTTTTTGTGGGGGAGGTACAAAAAGGAATAGACCGATATTGCCCATTTCCGAACTCTATCTAAGTTTGACAATAATATTACGATGTACCAAGTTCGGATTAAATCAAATACTCCCTTGAAGAGTTGTCGTGCGCACCAACAAGCCAACCATCCATACAGCCCGACTGACAGCCCTCAATCGACTCGAAATGCCTTGACATGTATTTGATCCAAAGAGAGTCTTTAATTCGATTAGATAGGCCGTAATAAACGATATATACCCTCTGTAGCCAAAATATATTCTGATTTTTTCTCTCTCAGTTACTGTATTATAAATTTCTATGACGAGTTCTGCCATCCTGGCTAAAGGGCTCTCAGATCGTATTTCATAAGAGTGATAATTCGCAGAATGATACTTTTTAAATTGTGTTGTTTGTTTGTTTTTTGACTTCCTGGTAATAGTAATATCATAGAGAATAAAACAGACGAAATTACCTCGAGATGACGCTTTGTCGTTCGACCTACTAATCGAAGAACTAATCAAAACACCAATTGGCTATTACAAAAGCATCTTTGACAGGCCTACTTCGAGAAGGTTTTTAATACGTGGTAGGTTGATGTTCGAAACAATTACTTGCTTTCCAAACTAAATATCGTGGGCCGTGTTTTTTATTTGAATATGAATCACTCTGTTGTCTTGCAGCTGTTTTGACAGTTTGAAGTGACGTCTCTATTCAGTTTCGAATGAATATGTACACTCCAGAACACTTGTGCAAATCCTCTATACTCTATTCAGATGTAATTCGTTTTATTCTATTTTAAATTCAAATTATTTCATTTGCAAATCGTTCTCTATTTAGATTTAGATTTTTTATTCCCAATTAATTTTAATTTGATAATTTGTGAATTCTAGACAAATAATTTTTTTCTGCATAGGATATAATAATTCCAATTGAATATGGAGTGACCAGAATTTTAAATGGAATTTTACGAACTACAATTAAATTCGAAATATTTCAATTGAAATTTGAAAATAATGTTTGTAATTCCTTAATATCTAATGAAATTGGAAGTATTTTATTTTCATTGACAAATTACAACCAGTAAGGAAAAGTGAAAAGTCGGGCGGGCCGTCTATATGATACCCTACACCACCATGCTTATTTAGTAGAGCTCCCGTAACAAAAATGTATTTAAAGTAGATCATACCACCTGTCAACATTTGGCTTTAGAGCAGTTGTAATTTGGTTTCAGAGGGAACTAATGTATGGGAGGCATATTCAATTCTGAATTGATTTTCACTAAATTTGACGGAGACATTTTTATCTTTTATAATATTTTTATAGAGTGCATGATATCACTTCGAGAAGGATTATATTAAAAAATATACATCGGAGCGGAGTTCCAACAAATGGAAACGTACGTCACGAAATTCAATCCATTTGGGCTAATATTAGCCATTATTTGCACAATAAACCTGAAATCGAATTCAGGATATATATGGGAGCTATATCCTGAATTCGATTTCAGGTTTAGCAGATGTCGATAAAATTTGACAAAGGTATTTTCGAGCTCTATAAGATATTTGGTACCAAATATCAGTGTTGTCGAATGTATATTACGAATGTGAGGCACTTAAAGACCAAATCGGATGAAACATATATATGGGAGCTAAAGCAATATCTGAACCGATTTTTACTAAATTTGATGTACTTGCTTCTAGACTGAATTCGGTCAGATATGCCGGATGTGTCATTTGGATGATATTGGCAGTACACAATTAACCCGAAATCGGTTGAAGATACATATGGTAGCTATATCCAAATCTGAACCGATCTTGATACAATTTGACTGAGGTATTTCTAGGCTGTATCTGATATCTGGTACCATAGATCATTCTTGTGGAATGCATATTACGAATATGAGGGACTTAAACACCATATCGGATGAAACATATATGTATATAGAAGCTATATCTGAAGCGATCTTCTCTAATTTGATGTATTTGCTTCTAGACTGAATTCGATCGGATGTGCCAAACTTCAGGTCATTTGGAAATTGGTTGAAGATATTTACGGGAGCTATACCTAAATTTGAACCGATTCTCACCAATTTCAATAGGATTCGTCCTTGGGCCAAACAAATAAATAAATGCGACCTGCATTTTTTTTCACAAGAATACATAGATCGATTGACAGCGGATTGACATGCATAAATCGGCACAGAAAGTGATTCTATGAAGATCCTCAAAAAGTAACTATGAATCTATCTCGCTTCCTTTTCCATGTTACAAACAAATGCACAAAGACACAATACCCCTACCACTATGTGGTAAATATTTCTAAATATATCTACGTTTCTGAAAGTACAAATGAAATGTTATCAGAACATCAATTTCATTTCTAACCAGTAAAGAAAGTCTTGAAGTCAGGCAGGGCCGACTTTATGATACCCTACACCACTTTGCTAATTTAGTAGAGCTCCGCATAACAATTAAAAGTTTTTGTGGGAGAATTCAATCATACACGCTATGATTATAATTATAATTTAGAGTTAAAAGGACTAAATATGCCGAATAATTTGTATCTTTTAAATTCGGACTTGTATTGCCCATTTGGTGCACAACTAATCCAAATCGGAACCGATCTCGATAAAATTTGGCTAAGATATTTCTGAGCTGTATTTGATATATTTCCCTGAATATCGTTGTTACGGAGTGCATATTACGACTGTGGGTAACAAATATAACAAATCGGATGAACAGTATATATGGGAGCTATAGCTATATCTGAACCGATCTTTACCAAATTTGACATACTAGCTTCTAGACTCAATTCGGTCGTAAGTGCCAAATTTCATAACATTTGGGCAAATATTAGACGTTTGGTGCACCATAAAAAGTAAATCGGACGAAGTTATATATGGGAGTAATATGGGAGAACCGATCTCGATAAAATTTAGCATAGGTATTTCTGAGCTGTATTTGATATATTTCCCTAAATATTGTTGTTACAGAGTGCATATTACGGCTGTGGAGGACAAACATAACAAATCGGGTGAACATATCCGAACCGATTTCAATCAAATTTGACATACTTATTTTCAGACCTAATTTGGTTGTATGTGAAAAATCCCATACTATTTGGGCTGATATTACACGTTTGGTGCACAATAAAAGGCAAATCGGACGAAGATATATATGGGAGCTATATATAAATTTTGACCGATTACCTCCAATTTCAATAGTGTTCGTCCTTGGACCAAACAAATGATTTGTGCAAAATTTCATCCGGATAGGGCAATAAATGTGAACTGAACTTTGTTTACAAAAATACATGGGCAGACGGACGGACGGACATGCATAAATCGACTCAGAATGTGATTCTATGCAGATCATCAAAAGGAACTATGGGTCCATCTCGTTTCCTTTTGCCTGTTACAAACAAATGCACAAAGACATAATACCCTGACCACTTTGTGGTGTAGTGTATAAAAATCGCCTAATTGACAACACTGGTTCGTGGCAACAGTAAAGAAAAACAAAACGGAAACTCTCCCAATTCATTGTGAGAGTTGTTTTTTTGACTCTCGCTTCTTCCTTAACCTTTTTATTTTGAAATCGCTCATTATTCTACACTTTGTGGGTTTCATGATTGTTGTTTTCAGTTTCATTCTTTATTTCTGACTTCATTATTGTTTGTTATTTTATTTTGCTCTTACCTATATTGTTTATCAATTTACCTTAGCCAGGTTGATTGGATGGATGGTTGGTTGCGTGAGTACGTGTTTGTGCCGGCAATATGTGTGTGTGTGGGAGAATATTTGTATATTCCAAAAACGTCAGTTATTTTTAGCTAGGGATAAGGAGCGTACAATTTATACCTATATGACTACTACGGTTACCGTGTGTATGGGAATTGTAATGTTTTGGTTTTTTTTTCGTTCTTAACTCAACTCGATTAAGGGCTAACGAACGAACGACCACAAGAAGCGATACGGGGGAAGCCAAGAACTCCATATCCACAAAACGCAGAAAGAAAAAAAAAAGAAGCCTCTGACCGTTAAATGTAAAACTGCTGGGTATGTTTTGTACATAAGTGTGCGTTTAAACGGAAACAAATGTCACGCAGTCGTCAAATTTGTTTCTTCATTCTTTGCCGGCAAAACCAACATAGCTTCTTGAGCCGGCAGCTACTGTCATGTGAGCGAGTGAGTGACTGACATACATATATATGTATGTATTATCATTATTATGCACAAATGTCTGAGGACGCCTTGGCGCGATCTGCATAATATACTCGTTTAAAGTTCACCAGTCTTCCGAAGATTATATGTATGCCGGTCGCTATGCAAGTCGAGTGCATTAGATATTCATAAAACTCGTTAAACAATGCAGTAACAACAACAACCAAGTGATAGCTCAATGTTTGCGTATTGGTACAGGAGATAACATGAACAAACAAGTTATTAACGTGTGTAATGAGATTTTCAGATAGCAGAATGTGTTATTTAAATTTATATACAATTTAAATTTGTGTTGTAGAATTTTTTAAGAAAATTATACAAAAAACGCTATTTATGTTATTATTGTAGATTTTTGTCGAGAATGTTGGGAGAGCACTTTGTATTTAAATACTTTGCTTTAAATTCTTTCAAGGAATCAGTCGATATGGCCGACACTTGTATATCCTCAGCTAATGTTAGATTATTTAAATATATATTGACTTCTGTTTTGTTTATTCAAATTATTGACTCTCTATGGAATACGTTCCAACCAAATCGTCCAATACTGTCCATTTCGTATCGGACCTAACTAAAAACGATATAAATATTGCGACGTGCCACTTCTGCCACATCTCACTTATATGAGATATGTGATAATTTTTAGAAAATGTTAAAATGTACCTGATGTATCAGAGGTAGTCGATCGAAGTATTTCATTTTTTCCATGTTTTTAAAAGATCTTATATTGATGGAAATATTGAGATGTACCAAGTCTGAACGGAATCGAATGTTAAAATTGTTATTATACTGTTTACAAGCGTACAAAAGCATTTTAGCATCAGAATAAATGCCGAATATTATCGCGGAAAATTTCTGGAGGGTATATTAATCCCTTGTGCACGCAAACGTTTTAGCCGCAGACCTAGGACATTCCAAATAGGACTCAGCAAAATCGCACTCAGCACGCGCCGGAGTATTTTGGAAAGCAAGGTTGTCACTAAAAAATTCCAAAGTTTCGATCACCTCAGCAAGCGCTTCGCGGGAATGGGCCACAATACTGCAGAGCAACATTCGGGCAGCGTTTGACGGTTTTATTTGCCGTTTGAAGACCATAATTCGTGCCAAAGGTGACCAATTCGAAAAAATCGAAACTTATTCAAGAATTTTATGCTATTTTCCACATGAAAAAATGATACCGTTTGACTTTGTTGCAATTTTTTATCTCATCCAGTATATCAGTCTACAAGGGCTATAATCGTGGATTTTTTAAATATATTTTTTCAAGGACTTTAACATCTAAATCTTTCAAGAAGGGAGCTATAATCTTGGATTTTTATACCCTACACCACATAGTGGTAAGGGTATTATGTCTTTGTGCATTTGTTTGTAACATGGAGAAGGAAACGAGATAGACACATAGTTACTTTTGAGAACCTTCATAGAATCACTTTTTGAGTCGATTTATGCATGTCAGTCCGTCTGTCCGTCCGTCCGTCCGTCCGTCCGTCCGTCCGTCCGTCTGTCCATGTATTCTTGTGAACAAAATGCAGGTCGCATTTATTATCCGATTGAGATGAAATTTTGCAACCAACATTTGTTTGGCCCAAGGACGAACCCTATTGAAATTGGAGATAATCGGATCAAATTTAGATATAGCTCACATATATATCTTCATCCGATTTCGGGTTAAATGTGCACCAAATGTCCACTATCAGTCCAAATTACCTGAATTTTGGCACACCCAACCGAGTTCGGCCTAGAAGCAAGTATATCAAATTTGGAGAAAATCGGTTCAGATATAGCTATAGCTCCCATATATATCTTTCATCCGATTTGATCTTTAAGTCCCTCACATTCCTACTATGCACTCCACAACCGTGATATTTGGTACCAGGTATTAAATGGAGCACAGAAATAGCTGTTTTAAATTTTATCGAAATCGGTTCAGATTTGGATATAGCTTCCATATATATCTTCATCCGATTTCGGGTTAATTGCCCACCAAATGGCCAATATCAGCCCAAATGGCCCGAATTTTGGCACATGTGACCGATATTAGCCTTAAAGCAAATACAACAAATTTGGAGAAAATCGGTTCAGAAACAGCTATAGCTCCCATATATATGTTTTATCCGATTTGGTGTTTAAGCCTCTCACATTCGTAATATGCACTCCACAAGAATGATATTTGGTACCAGATAAAAGATACAGCCCAGAAATAGCTGTTTGTAATTTTATCGAAATCGGTTCAGATTTGGATATAGCTCCCATATATATCTTCATCCGATTTTGGGTTAATTGTGCACCAAATGGCCGATATAAGTCCAAATGGACTGAATTTTAGTACATCGGACCAAATTCAGCCTAGAAGCAAGTATGTAAAATTTAGTGAAAATCGGTTCAGATGTAGATATAGCAACCATATATATGTTTCATCCGATTTAGTTGTTTAATCCCTTACATTCGGGTATGTGTAGGGTATCATATAGTCGGCCCCGCCCGACTTTTGAGCTTTCCTTACTGGTTAAACATGTTTTTAAGGACTTAAAGATCTATTAACGTAAATTTTGAAATAAATTTTCAAGATGAAAGAGAGCTGGAATCGAGGATATAAATCGGGATTTTGAAATATAACTTTTTAGCACTTAAATATAAATATACATTTTTTCAAGCATTGTAAGAGCTATAATCGTGGACTTTTAAATCATTTTTCAAGGACTTTTCAAGGACCATAGTCGAGTTTATTCCAGACCGTTCACCCCATTTCTCATTAATTCTTAAATAAGTCTTTAATAAATTTAAAACAGTAGCGAAACATCATCACTTAGCATTATCGCAAATGACATACGTGACTTGAGATGAAATTTGTCCATTCCACCTGAACGCACATACAAAGCGACAAAGATGAGAAGCGAAATTAGTCGAAATGAATGAATTTGTACATTGACCTGAATGATTAAACCTGAATTTGACAACGTACACATATTCGGACGAAGAAAGATTGAGAGAAAAAAATTAATTTGATAATAACTCGTATTGAAATTAACCAAACGTATTGTCGTTCTAATAATAATTTGGAAATGTTTCGAATTTAGAATGTGGGAATAATGTTTTAGAGGAACTTGTTTGTCAATTGAAAACGTTTGGTTTCCTTAGATTCCACTGAGAAAAAGGTTAGTAAAAATGTAAAAATTTAAGATTTCATGTAGTCCTTAGATATGTAGGCAATAGGGAATTCAATAAATTTATATTTTAGAAATTTACAAAACAATGTTTACAAAAATATGATAACAAAAACAAAATCTAAACAAGACTTACCTTTTATTTGTGGTGTTCTTTATTATTTTTATCTGAAAATATACAAATATAGAAAAAAAATTAAAATTAGAAAAATTAATTTAGGCTATTATGAAGATGACTGATTTGGGTTTTAATCTTAATCTCCAGAATCTATCGTGATGTATAAAAACTTATGCCATTTGGATTTATATTTCTAAGAAAAATACAATGAAGAAGTTATAGATAAATTCTTTATACACCAGAGGTAAGATTTGTTCATTTTCACTTAGGAGCGAAACTTGCCCACGAGCAGAATTGCTCAAAAGTTGGGAGTTTTTTACGGAGTCTACTCTTCACTAGTTTTTTTGTGTGGGGAGGACTCCTGATTATACAGGGTGAGATAAAAAAACTGCAACAAAGTCAAAAGCCATAATTTTTACATTTTTCTAAATTTTATTGAACGAAAGCAAAAAATATCGGAAATAACATCAAATTTTAGAATAAGTTTAGATTTGTTCGAATTGGTCGCCTTTGGCACGAATTATAGCCTTCAAACGGCCAATGAAACCGTCACACGCTGCCCGAATGTTGCTCTGCGGTATTTTGGTCAATTCCCGGCGAAACGCTTGCTTGAGGTAATCGACACTTTGGTATTTTTAGTGCCAACCTTGCCTTTCAAAATACTCCAGACAACAACATACTCCAACGGATTGGTATTCGAAGATTTTCGTGGCCATTGTGCGCTGGTATTGATGGAAATATTGAGATGTGTCAAGCCAGAATGGAATCAGATTTTAATTTGGCGTTATTTTAAGCTTATTGGTTTTTTTTTTTAAATTTTGACCCTTTGTAAGGGAGGAGTGGACCGATTTATCCCATTTTCACAGTAGATCTTGAGTTAGTAGAAATTATGGGATGTGTAAAATATGAAGAGAAACGGATGCTTATTTCGGATTTTATAGTCGTTTTTGTTATTCAAAACTTTGACCTTTGTGGGGAAGGTACCAGAAGAAATTATCCGATCTCTACCATCTTTATAACAGATCTTGTGTTGATAGAAATATTCAGATGTGCCAAGTCTAAATGGAATCGGATATTAATTATACGTTTTATGAGCTTAATGGATATTCAACATTTCGACTTTTTGTGGGGGCGCTACCAGAAGGAGTGGGCCGATGTATGCCATCTTGGCACCAGACCTTAGGTTAATAACATTATTGGGATGTGTGAAATTTGAAGACAATCGGGCTCGTACATCACATTTTATAAGAGTTGTAATAATTCAACATTTTGACCTTTTGTGGGGTGGTACCTGGTGGAGAGGACCGATATTGTCCATTTTCGCACCTGACCTATCACTGATGAAAATTTTAGAATTCGCAAAGTTGGAGCAATGTCGAATTATCCTTTCTGTTTCTGTGCCTTAAAATAATTTTTTTTTAATTTCGTCCTTTTGCGAGGGTGGTACCAGAAGTAGTGGATCTATACTGTCTATTTCCCAACTGGATCTAAGTTTGCCAATAATAGTACGATGTACGAAGTTAGGACCAAATCGGATACTCCCTTCGAGAGTTAGCGTGTGCACCAGCCAGCAGACAGACAGACGGACGGAGGAACATCGCGAGATCGACTCTAAATGTCCTGAAACGGATTTGGTCCAAAGGGACGTAGGGCCCAAAAATCGTTATTTTGATTGTCTTAAAAATTCTGACAACCCGATATTTTTGTTAACACAATATTTAGTGTGAAGATGGGATATATCGGTCTACTGCTTCTGGTACCACTCACACAACGGGTCAAAATTTTTAATAAACATGAAGCTCGAAACGAGCATACAATTCCCTTAAAATTTCACACACCCCTTTATTTCCACTAAAACAAGACCTGGTGTGAAGATGGAATATATAGAACAACTCCTTCTGACCCCCCACAAAGGGTCAAAATTTTGAATAATATTATCTCTCATAAAATGCGAAATAAGTGTCCGATTGTCTTCAAATTTCACAAATCCCAATATTTTTGTTAACACGAGATCTGGTGTAAAGATGGGATATATCAATATACTCCTTCTGGTGCCTCCCCCACAATGGGTCAACATTTTGAATAGCCATGAAACTCGTAAAACGTCGAATAAAAATCGGATTCCTTTGACATTCGTCAATACAAGATCTGTTGGGAAGATGGTAGATACCGGCCAACCCCTTCTGGTACCTCTCCTACAGAGCATCATAATTTTTTTAACCAAAACAATAATAAAAAGTGAACTGAGCATCCAATGCTCTTAAAATTAAACACATCCCAATGTTTCTACTAAAAAAAAATTGATTTGAAGATGGAACCGACAACGGTTCAAAATTTGGAATAACCCAAACTCTTATAAAAAGCGAAATAAGCATCCGAGTCATTCTACGCTTGACACATTCCAAAATTTACAATAACACCAGATCTGGTGTGAAGATGGAATATATCAGTTTACTCCGTGTGTTACCTTCCCCAAGAGGTTCTGTTAAAGCATGTGAAACAAGTCAGCGATTTTTTTTTAATTTTTTTCTCTTAACTACAGGTCTGAGGAGAATGTGGAATTTATAGGCCCATTTCTTCTGGCACCTCCCTGACAAGAGGTCAATATTTTAAAAAATTTGAATTGCATTGTATTATTCTCGTCCGACAACTGTTACATAAGCATTTTGGTGAGAATTTTCCAGAAAAAGGGTTATTCGTGATGGATTTCAGGCCCGTAGCCCGACATCAAGCAAGTGGACGAAAGAAAACAGCAACATCAGCAGAAATGGTTCAAAAAGTAAAGAAGCGACTTGATCGAAACCCGAGTCGCAGTGGCCTAAAAATGGCTCCTGAGCTGAAGATATCGCAATATTCCATTTGGCAAACATTGAAAAATGAGTTTGGGGTAAAGCCATTGAAATTCCATAAAGTGCAAGAACTTACACCGCAACAGAAAGACAATAGAAAATAGACTCAAAAGAGCTAAAGAGTTGCTTCACTTGGTCGAAAGTGGTGAACTGCCGAATTTGGTTTTCTCCGTCTCCGATGAGAAAACATTCGTTTTCCAGCAGTTTGTAAACAAACAAAATGATTGTGTTTACTTGCCAAAGAGGTCAGCTGAAAATGTGCACCTTCGGTTGGCCACCAGAGCTCAAGCGCCAGCCATGGTGATGGTGTAGGCCGCCATAACAACCTCTCCGCTCGTATTAATCGAACGTGGTATCAGAATAAATGCCAAATATTATCGCGAAAATATTTTGGCCGCAGACCTTGGACGTTCCAACAGGACTCAGCACGCGCCACCCAAGAATGGTTACAAAATGAGGTTCCTCGCTTCATTTCCAGCGCACAATGGCCACCAAAATCTGATACCAATCCATTGGACTATTGTGTCTGGAGTATTTTGGAAAGCAAGGTTGGCACTAAAAAATACCAAAGTGTCGATCACTTCAAGCAAGCGCTTCGCCGGGAATGGGTCAAAATACCGCAGAGCAACATTCGGGCAGCATGTGACGGTTTCATTGGCCGTTTGAAGACCATAATTAGAGCCAAGGGCGACCAATTCGAACAAATTGAAACTTATTCTAAAATTTGATGTTATTTCCGACATTTTTGCTTTCATTCAATAAAATTAAAAAAATCTAAAAACTATGGCATTTTCTTTTATCTCACCCTGTATTTGCCCCCTAAACATTAAGATCATCAAAGTTGTTCGCACCTAATTTTAAGATTAAATATTATAGGACAATCTAAGCTGTAAAGTAATCCAAAAGGTCGAATTGAACCCAGATTTAATAGTCGATAAATAAAACCAATGACTGTAACCGAATCAGGCAGATTTTGACCCAAAATCATTCGACTGGAACAAGCGTGAAATACGACCATCACATAAAACGGACGTTATTCCCATTCGATTTATTGCGCAAAACTAACAGAAATGTCTTCAACCCCCCATAATCGTTCGCCAGAATGAACCCGAGGACAATGGCTATTGTTGTGTTGTGTGGTTTACAAAGAAATTCTGTGGAAAACCAAAAACAGACATTTATTTCAATTTTTAATGGAAATACAAAGGATTTATTCTTCTCGGCTTTTGTTTGTGTGCTGTTTATTGTTCAATTCCTTTTGGTGTTCTCCTTCTTTGGAGGCTTTTTATGTGTCTTCTCGTCTGAAAATATGGGCTACCATTGTGTGTTTCGAGTGTCAGAAGAATATTCTAAAATTTCCTGTTGCTGGTCGTCTTCCCAACTTCTCAATGGCAGCGGCTTAGTCATTTGCTTCGTTCACTGAAATGATGAATGACAACAGCGATCGGTCTGTGTGAGTGTGTGTGTGAGGGGGTGTAATTAGATCCAGGTAGAATTTTTTAGGAGCATTAACCACATAATGTGTTATTTGCTTTACCTTTGAACTGTATTTAGGTTTAAATTAGAGCAGTTTGTTTGTTTGTTTTATCGGCTAGGGAACTGAATCGAAACAGAAATTCGATACGTAATTTAGGGTAATCTAAGGTAAACATTTCTTAAAATATTTATTGTAAATAAAATCACATTTAAATGGAGGAAGTGTTTGCATACGATCGGGATTCTTTTAATTTTACAGTTTCGAACATAGTTTATATTTAAAGAAATGCATCTCAAGGTCTGGGAACGACAAAGCAATAGACCATTTGTAGAAAGAAGATATCCTAACAACATTCTATCCTTAGATGTCCTTCCATATGTGGATAACAGATCTTCAGAAGGTTCCATTTCACATAAAGTTGTTCAAAAGGATGTACCGAAGACTAGCAAATGGTATTCTATGGACAGAGCGAGGTCTTTCTAAAAGACCCCTGTTTACACAAGACGGCAAGAGATCCTATGTTTTTAGAAAACCCTTAAAAACTCTAATGTGAATATAAGACCTACACGAAAGATCCTCCATGGATAGAAGAACTTCAACTGATTGTTTATAGATAGAAAAACTTAAATCGCAATAGATAGATAATGAAGAAATGAAGATCACTTAATGGTCCTCTGAAAGACTTCTAAAGATCCTCTATGGAGAAAAAATTTTCAAGATCCCTATATGTATGGATAACTTTGTTAAGGTCATCTACTGATAAATGGAGGGATTTTAAAAGATACATGGCAGAAACCCAGGGGTGGAAATCTTGTTGATTTTTTTATGTCATAGGGACTGTACAGATCCTCCACACATAGGAAACCTCTGGAGGAGAGTTATAGATAGATGGCATTATTGAGTTATTTTAGAGAGACTTGTGGAGGTCAAATACATACAGGGTGACATAAAAAAAAACTGCAACAAAGTCAAACGCCATAATTTTATTATACCCTCCACCATACTATGGAGGGTATATTAACTTTGTCATTCCGTTTGTAACTCCTCGAAATACTCATGTCAGACCTAACAAAGTAAATATTTAGTACTGTCCGTCTGTCTGTTTATTGGTATTTGAAGTTCGAAACGGACACTACAGGCTAAGACAGAAAATTGTCTGTGCAGGTCCACGTCTTATATAATATAATATTCGATATTTTGATGATTCTAGCGACATTATTAACCGGAATTGTTTAAAATTTGGTATTTTAAGTTCGTAATGAATTCTACAGCCTATGACAGAAAATTGTCTGTGCAGGTCCACGTCTTCATATAGCCCCCATATAACAGTACCTCCCAATATTCGGTATTTTGATGATTTTAGCGTCATTATTGACCAGAATTGTTTCAAATTACGTATTTAAAGTTCGTAATGGGAACTTCAGTCTGTGACAGAAAATTCTCTATGCAGGTCCAAGTCTTCGTATAGGCCCCATATATCAGTACCTCCCTATATTCGGTATTTTGACGATTTTAGGTACAATACTCACCGAAATTGTTTGAGATGTCGTATTTGAAGTTCGTAATGAATGCTACAGCCTGTGACAGAAAATTGTCTATGTTGGTCCAGGTCTTCGCACAGCTCCGATAAAACGGTACCTCCCTATATACGATATTTTGAGGATCTTAGCTACATTATTGACCGTTTAATTCAAGTTTCGAATTTGAATATGGTAATGGCTTATGACAAACAATGCATATGTAGGTCGACGTCGTATATACTCCAATATACTATCTTCGGTATTTTTAAAATTAAAACAAAATTTTTTAAGGATTTTATTTTTTGAAAATTTCCAAATTCGTTCCAAATGCTTGAGGTGATCGACACTTTGGTATTTTTTAGTGCCAAACTTGCTTTCCAAAATACTCCAGACACAATAGTCCAACGGATTGGTATCCGGAGATTTTGGTGGCCATCATGCGCTGGAAATGAAGCGAGGAACCTCATTTTGTAACCATTCTTGGGTGGCGCGTGCTGAGTGCGATGGTGCTGAGTCCTGTTGGAATGTCCAAGCCAAAATATTTGCGTGTCCAAGGCTTTAGTAAACCCTCCAAAATATTTTCGCGATAATATTCGGCATTTATTCTGATGCCACGATCGATTAATACGAGCGGAGAGCGACCATCGGCTGTTATGGCGGCCCACACCATCACCATGGCCGACGCTTGAGTTCTGGTGGCCAACCGAAGGTGCACATTTTCTGCTGACATCTTTGGCAAGAAAACGCGTCAATTTTGTTTGTTTACAAAATCTGCTGGACAACGAATGTTTTCTCATCGGAGAATATCAAATTCTAAATTCGGCAGTTCATCACTTTCAGCCAAGCGAAGCAACTCTTTAGCTCTTTTGAGTCCATTTTCTTTCTTTTGCGGTGTAAGTTCTTGCACTTTTTGGACACTGGAATTTCAAAGTCTTTACCCCGAGCATATTTTTCAATACTTGCCGAATGGAATGTTGCAATATGTTCAGCTCACGAGCCATTTTTCGGTCACTGCGACGCGGATTTCGATTAAGTCGTGGCTTCTTTACTTTTCGAACCATTTCTGCTGATGTTGCTGTTTTCTTCCGTCCACTTCCTTGACGTCGGGCTACGCTACCAGTATCGCGGTAATGAGCGATGGTACGAGACACAAAAAACATTTATTCACATTTAAATGCTGGAGTGCTCTAACTATAGCCACTTGTGGCTTTCCAGTCAAATATAAATAAATTACACTATCACGCTTGAATTCCATCACGAAGAACTTTTTTTTCTTTCTGGAAAACTCTTACCAAAATGCTTTTGTACACTTGTAAAGAATATAATGAGCGGTCACTGGAATAATTGTAACAGCTGTCGGACGATTGGCTTAGAAATTGCGAGAGGCATACCTCACATATATAAGTTCCCTCTGATTCCAAACTATAAAGGTGAGAATACATAAAACGCTTTATTACCTACGCTCCGTTCTTATTATACCCTACACCACATAGTGGTAAGGGTATTATGTCTTTGTGCATTTGTTTGTAACATGGAGAAGGAAGCGAGATAGACCCATAGTTACTTTGAGGATCTCCATAGAATCACTTTCTGAGTTGATTTATGAATGTCAGTCCGTCTGTCCATGTATTTTTATAAACAAAATGCAGGTGGCATTTATTATCCGATTGAGATGAAATTTTCCAAACAATATTTGTTTGGCCCAAGGACGAACCCTATTGAAATTGGAGATAATCGGTAAAAATTTAGATATTGCTCCCATATATATCTTCGTCCGATTTGCCTTTTATTGTGTAATATTAGCCCGAGTAGTATGGAATTTTGCACATACAACCAAATTGGGCCTGAAAATAAGTTTGCCAAATTTAATCGAAATCGGTTCAGATTTGGATATAGCTCCCATATATAACTTCGTCCGATTTTCCTTATATTGTCCACCAAATTTGGCACACACGACCGAATTGTGTCTAGAAGGTATCATGTCAATTTTGGTGAAGATCGGTACAGATATAGCTATAGCTCCCATATATATTGTTCATCCGATTTGTTATTTTAGTCCTCCGCAGCCGTAATATACACTCTGTAACAACAATATTTGGGGAAATATATCAAATGCAGCTCAGAAATACCTTTGCTAAATTTTATCGAGATCGGTTCAGATTAGTATATAGCTCCCATTTATAACTTCGTCCGATTTACCTTTTATTGTACACCAAACGTCTAATATTTGCCCAAATGCGATGGAATTTGGCACATGCGACCGAATTGAGTCTAGAAGCTAGTATGCCAAATTTGGTGAAGATCGGTTCAGATATAGCTATAGCTCCCCCATATATATTGTTATCCGATTTGTTGTATTTGTTACCCACATCCGTAATATGCACTCCGTAGCGACGATATTCAGACAAATATATCAAATACAGCTCAGAAATATCTTTGCCAAATTTTATCGAGATCGGTTCAGATTTGGATATTGCTCCCATATATATCTTTATCTGATTTCAAATTAATTTTGCACCAAATGGGCAATACAAGTCCGAATTTAAAAGATACAAATGCTTCGGCAACTTTTGAACTTTAAATAATAATTATATTCATAGCGTGTATGATTAAATTCTCCCATAAAAACTTTTAATTGTTATGTGGAGCTCTACTAAATTAGCAAAGTGGTGTAGGGTATCATAAATTCGGCCCCGCCCGACTTGAGGACTTTCTTTACTGGTTTTATGAAGAAACCAGCCGATGACTTAACCCAGTCAAAAAAGGATTATTGTGGGTTTGACGTATTTCAATATAAACTCCCGATATAAGTGTCCTTTGTTACTGGTAGCTTTTCTAAATATTCATGGTTGTTTGGGAATCATATAGACGCCCCCCAGACTTTTGACCTTTCTTTACTTTTCAAAGTTTTTTTGATAAAAAATGTTAATATATGGTCCCCTGCTGCAGATGACAATGAGAAGAAAAAAATATTTTTTCTATAGAAACATAACCTTGTGAGATTCTTCTCTAAGTGGGAGATATTTTAAAATCTATATTGAAATTGAATAAATTTTAACCGAACTTTTATAGGAAAGAATTTTTGAAAACATATAGTTTTAAACTTCATTACACAAAAGACTGCAAAATACAAATGTGTAATCCAAAAAAATTCCATGAAATATTAAGTTTGAAGCAATTGTTTATTTTTACTCTGGTAATTAATTTTTATTACCCTCCATACTCAAATGGCCGTAAAACACGATTTGAGACTCTTGCTTAAAATTACGTTGCGGCTTCTAAACATTTATGCAAAAAAAAATAAAATAATAATAATAATGATGGAAAAGAAAAATCAAACGAGTTATGAAGAAAAACCATTTTCATGATTTGTTCACATGAATATATACATATGTATGTACATATGGTTATAACGTCGAGTTTATTCTCAAATTTCACCACTTTCCATACCAGTTTTTATGGCCCAGGCATTTTGGCGTTGTGTGCTCTGCTCGGTCAGTTCTTAATTGTAGGATTTTAAGAATTTCTTTTTGATTTTAATTATTTTAAATGTATGGTTGTTGTTGCTATCGTTTGTCTTGTTCTTCTCTATGAACATTAAGAACCAGTAGAAGTAGAAGAAGATTAATGTACATAGATTGGAGAGAGAGAATCCATGCTACTGCCACAACAACATCGTCTTGTTTTAACGATATTTTAATGTCGGTGCGTGCACATTTACGAGGCAGGGGTGATAAGTCAGGGATGTGTTATTGATAGAAGACTTTCCAAAGGTATCTATAGGATAAAGGACTTATAAATGCCGTCTATAGATAAAATGACTTGAAAAGCCCTCCAAAGCTCTTCTACAGTCTTTGTATTCCGAATTCCCTTAAAATCTATATTAATAAAAGAGTAAAGTAATCGACTGACTGATTGAATTGATCTTGATAAAATTTAGCAAAGATATTTCTGAGCTGTATTTCATATATTTCCCTGAATATCGTTGTTACGGAGTGCATATTACGGCTGTGGCTAAAAAATATAACAAATCGGATGAACAATATATATGGGAGCTATAGCTATATCTGAACCGATCTTCACCACATTTGGAATACTAGCTTCTGGACTCAATTCGGTCGTAAGTGCCAAATTTCATACCATTTGAGCAAATATTAGACGTTTGGTGCACAATAAAATGTAAATCAGTCGAAGTTATATATGGGAGCTATATCCAAATCTGAACCGATCTTGATAAAATTTGGCAGGACATTTCTGAGCTGTATTTGATATATTTGCCTGAATATCGTTGTTACGGAGTGCATATTACGGCTGTGGTTAACAAATATAACAAGTCGGATGAACTATACATGTATGGGAGCTATAGCTATATCTGAACCGATCTCCACCAAATTTGACATACTAGCTTCTAGACTCAATTCGGTCGTAAGTGCCCAATTTCATACCATTTGGGCAAATATTAGACGTTTGGTGCACAATAAAAAGTAAATCGAACGAAGTTATATATGGCAGATATATACAAATCCGAACCGAACTCGATAAAATTTAGCAAAGGTATTTCTGAGCTGTATTTGATTCATTTCCCCAAATATTGTTGTTACAGAGTGCATATTACGGCTGCGGAGGACAAAAATAATAAATCGGATCAACAATATATATTGGAGCTATAGCTATATCTGAACCGATCTTCACCAAATTTGACATACTAGCTTCTAGACTCAATTCGGTCTTAAGTGCCAATTTTCATACCATTTGGGCAAATATTAGACGCATGGTGCACAATAAAATGTAAATCGGACGAAGTTATATATGGAAGATATATACAAATCCGAACCGAACTCGATAAAATTTAGCAAAGGTATTTCTGAGCTGTATTTGATTTATTTCCCTAAATATTGTTGTTACAGAGTGCATATTACGGCTGCGGAAGACTAAAATAACAAATCGGATGAACAATATATATTGGAGCTATAGATATATCTGAAACGATTTCGATCAAATTTGGCATACTTATTTTCAGGTCTAATTTGGTTGTATGTGCAAAATTGTATACTATTCGGGCTGATATTACACGTTTGGTGCACAATAAAAGGCAAATCGGACGAAGATATATATGGGAGCTATATCTAAATTTTTACCGATTATCTCCAATTTCTATAGAGTTCGTCCTTGGGCCAAACAAATGATTTGTGCAAAATTTCATATGGATCGGGTAATAAATGCGAACTGTACTTTGTTCAAAAAAATACATGGACAGACGGACAGGCGGACGGACATGCATAAATCCACTCAGAATGTGATTCTATGCAGATCATCAAAAAGAACTATGGGTCTATCTCGTTTCCTTTTGCCTGTTACAAACAAATGCACAAATACATAATGCCCTGACCACCTTGTGGTGGTAAACGGTACTACTTTTAGTACAATTTGAATATGGAGGATCGGATGGAGCTGGAATCCTGAAATTTGAAATAAACATTACTGGCCGAGTGTAGGATTGGGATGTGGAGGTAAATTCCGAAATTTGTACTTATGTGCATGAAAAGTGCTAAATGGTACTAAATTTGCTACAAATTTTGGAAATGTACTACATTTGGTACCATTTCGTAGCATGTGAACGGTTAGAGCTAAAAGCTTGATTTTTGGAATGGTAACCAAGGTGGAGGAGTACAGTCGATGTAAGGAGGTAGTTTTAGAAGTGTGTGCTCATGTACTCGAAAAGTACAAAACGGTACTAAACTTAGTACAATTTGAATTTTGAGGAACAAATGGAGTTGGAATCCAGAAATTTGAAATTAACATTACTGGCGGAGTGTAGGATTGGGATATGGGGATGTTTTCGAAATTGTACTAAATGGTACTAAATTTGGTACAATTTCGATTTGGGTAAACCGATAGAGCTGGAATTTTGAAATTTAGAAATAAGATTAGTATTACTTTCTAGGAATGAGAAATTTAGGTAATTATGAAAATTCGTACTTATGTGTACTAAATGGTGCTAAATTTGGTACAATGTAAATTTTGGGATAGTCAATAGAGTTGTAATCCTGAAATTTGGAACTAAGATTACTATTTCATTGTAGAATAGTGAAATGTAGGTAATTTTGGAAATTCGTACTTATGTGCACTAAAGGGTACCAAATTTGGTACAATGTAAATTTTGGGATAACCAATAAAGTTGGAATCCTAAAATTTGGAAATAAGACTACTATTGCATAGTACGGCTGAGGTATGTAGATTGGTTTCGAAATTTGTACTTATGTGTACTAAATGGTACTAAATTTTTCTGTCCCTCTGTCTGTCCGTTGTAATCACGCTAGAAGGCTAAAATTTTGCACACATGTCTATTTTGCCAGTAGGCAGGTTAAGTTCGCAAATGGGCCATGTAGGTCCACGTTTTCATATAGCCACCATATAACGGTACCTCCCGATATTCGGTATTTTGATGATTTTAGCGACATCCTTCACCGGAATTGTCTCATATATGGCATTTGAAGTTCGAAATGGATACTACAGCCTAAGAAAGAAAATTGTCTGTGCAAGTCCACGTCTTCGCATAGCCCCCATATAATGGTACCTCCCTATATTCGTTATATTGATGATTTTAGCGACATTATTCACCGGAATTGTTTCAAATTTGGCATTTGAAGTTCGAAATAGATACTACAGCCTAAGGCAGAAAATTGTCTATACAGGTCCACGTCTTCGTATAGCCCCCATATAACGGTACATCCCAATATTCGGTATTTTGATGATTTTAGCGTCTTTATTCACCGTAGTAGTTTCAAATTACGTATTTAGTTAGAGTTCGTAATGGAAACTACAGTCCGTGACAGAAAATTGCCTATGCAGGTCCAGGTCTTCGTATAGGCCCCATATATCAGTACCTCCTTATATTGGGTATTTTGACGATTTTAGGTACAATTTCAAGTGGATTAAATAGTAGTCGATTTGTAGATCAAACCCGCAAATAAGATTTAGGGATGATGATTTAAGATTTAGGATGGGGCTTTAAAAAAAATGTGGAAAAGTAATGAGGCTACCTTGCAATATAAACATTCAAAACGCCGATATATACGTTTTTTCTGTATTTTTTTTTTTGTCTTGGCCTTAGCCTTGTTATTATATTATTTCCCCTGCATATTTCAAGAAGTCCTACATATTATTGCTATTCAATTTAAAGTCCTCAATTTCCCATTAGCTCCTCGTACACACTCTTATCTTAATCGAAGTTGTATTAGAACATGTTCTTAACTGCACATTTCTTTTTTTTTTTTTTTTTTTTTTTTTTTTTTTCTCAAGAATTTATCCATCACATCTTCCTACTCGCATAGAGATCTTCTGGGGCTAGCGCTGGAAAACAGGTTAGACAGAAGCCATGGCATGGCACAAGTATGTTTACATTGAGATGATGGTCCAAAAAAACCAAAGATATCTTCTAATGCCACCGCATTTACACTGGATGTGATAGACGACGTACGTGGTCGAAAAGTACGGTTTCTTCTGGCGATAAGAACACCAACACAAATCCACTTTGTGTTGTTGTTTTTATATCTCAATTACTAATGATGGGTAATTGTTGTTTTTGTGGATGTGGACGATGGCTGCGATGCTGGATATGTGCACTAAATATTCTTATGGAAGAATCGCCATGATCGGAAAGACATTTGGAGAAAGTGACACACAGCAAATGACCGCGTTGGTTTCATTGTCCGGGTTTTGTTGTGGAACATCTTGTTGATCCATTGTAGGCAAATGTCATTATTGAAAACTAATTGCAGAAATGCTCTTGAGGATATGCAAAAAATCCTTGAACAGGCCAGAAAGAAATGGAGTGGAATCGGAGGAGGTCTCTGACGAATATTTCAAGAAGAAATGATAAGAAGATACTATACCCTTCATCTTGTTTCTTGGAGGGTATAAAAACTCCCAATTGTGCTATTTTTTGAATGAGTGCATCCCAATACAACCCTAATGTGAAGATTGGACACTTCGGCCCAATTCTTCTAATACCGACCAATGTAAAAATTTGGAATAATCTGAAATCTATAAAAGAGTAGTGAAATAACTGACTGACTGAGAATCCACGCCCAGACAAAACAGCTGAAGCAAGAATCTTAAAATGTTGCACTAATTTCGGTCTTGGTGCCTGTGAAATACGGTACGAAAAGAAGTAAAATGTAAGGGTACAAAAAGTACGAAAAATACTAAAATCTACTAAAAATTTCACATTTTTCATTGGCCGAACGGAATGAGTTAGAATTCTGAAATCTGGAATGAGAGTCACTGATGAAGTGCAGAATAGATGTACAAAAGGGATTTTGGAAATTCCAACTTTAAGGTTACGAAAAGTTCTAAAATGGTACTTAACGTCTAAAATGGTACCGTTTGGTGTTTTGTGAACGGGTAGAGCTAAGAACTTGAAATTTAGTGTGGGAATCAAGGATGGAAAGTAAACTGGTGGATTAGGAAATATGTACTAATTGTGCGAATTGTACCAAATGGTACTAAATTTGGAACAATTTGGTTTAAAGAGAAGGGATGAAATATTTTATTGGGGTCCCTGGGATTTCGAAATATTTTATTGGGGTCCCTGTTGGTGGTAGATTTGTGATAAATTAGTGGTTTCGGAAATGTGTACTACAGTGTCCGAAACGTACTAAATAGTACTATATTTGGTACAATTTACTATTGGGTGGACAGATAGTGCTTGAAATCTGAAAATTTGTATTAGAGACGCTGTGTAGCCTGGACTTTGCACTATACTTGTTCGAAAAGTACTTAATGGTATTATACAGGGTGAGATAAAAAAAAAACTACAACAAAGTCAAACGCCAAGATTTTTACATTGTTTTTTTTTAAATTTTGTTGAATGAAAGCAAAAAATGTCGGAAATAGCATCAAATTCGGCCTTCAGATGGCCAATGAAACCGTCACACGCTGCCCGAATGTTGCTCTGCGGTATTTTGGCCCATTCCCGGCGAAGCGCTTGTGTTGAGGTGATTGACACTTTGGTATTTTTTAAGTGTCAACCTTGCTTTCCAAAATACTCCAGACACAATAGTTCAACAGATTGGTATCCGGATATTTTGGTGGTCATTGTGCGCTGGAAATGTAGCGAAGAACCTCATTTTGTAACCAATCGTGGGTGGCGCGTGCTGAGTCCTGTGGAAATATGTAAGATCTGCGGCTAAAGTGTTTGCGTGCCCCAAGGTTTTAATACACCCTCCAGAATATTTTCGCGATAATATTCGGAGAGCGACCATCGGCTGTTATGGCGGCCCACACCATCACCATGGCCGGCGCTTGAGTTCTGGTGGCCAACCAAAGGTGCACATTTTCAGCTGTCCCCTTTGGCAAGTAAACATGATAATTTTGTTTGTTTACAAACTGCTGGACAACGATTTTTTTCTCATCGGAGAAAACCAAATTCGGCAGTTCATCACTTTCGGCCAAGCGAAGCAACTCTTTAGCTCTTTTGAGTCTATCTTCTTTCTGTCCTTGCTTTAACCCGAGCTCATTTTTCAATATTTGCCGAATGGAATATTGCGATATGTTCAGATCACGAGCCATTTTTTCGGCCACTGCGACGCGGGTTTCGATCAAGTCGCTTCTTTACTTTTCGAACCATTTCTGCTGATGTTGCTGTATTCTTCCGTTCACTTCCTTGACGTCGGGCTACGCTACCAGTATCACGGTAACGAGCGATGGTACGAGACACAAAAGATTTATTCACATTTAAATTCTGGAGTGCTCTAACGATAGCCACTTGTGGTTTTCCAGCCAAATATAAAGAAATCACGCTTGAATCCCATCACGAATAACTTTTTTTCTGGAAAATTCTCACCAAAATGCGTTTGTACGCTTGTAAACAATATAATGAGCTGTAATTGGAATAATTTTAATAGCTGTCGGACGAGTGGCTTAGAAATGACAGCAGTCTGTAGTGGGTTACAATTTTTTCATCTCACCCTGTATACCTATACATATGAGAGTTATTCTCTCGCCTGATTCCAACTTATTTGATTGAAGTTTCAGTTTTCCCTTCAACCCTAAAAAAAAACTGAAAGTGATAAACAAATCAAATTTTCTAACCTGCAAATTTAATTTCCTCTAAAAGAAAGAAAACTCTATGAAAATGAATTACAAATAAAATGTGACATTGCAAACACATTACACACACTACCAGTACTCAATTGTTGTAGGTTGGGGTGGTTATACCTATTTGGAGATTTTATGCAATTAATGGCAAAATGACTTTTATTGTTTGGTAGCTACTGGCCTTACAGAACCCATCAGCACAGGTGAATTCTATACAAACATTATATACCTATACAAATATATAGTGTGTGTATGGGACCGCATTCACAAAAAAACGTCATTTCGAATACATTGCGACAGTAAATTTCAATGACGTTGCATGTTGCACGTCAATTTCATTATTTTCTGTTTCTGTTTTCGATTTTGTTTTCATTTTTGCGCCAAACATTTCCAGCATTCATCATTGCCAGTTGGAAAATTATCACTCTATCGTCATTATTTAATTCTTCCGTTTGTAATTTGCATTAATTACTAATTACTTCAATGCTTAGGAAAGTGAAAAACAGACGAAAACAAACAAAACGACATAGGTTTTAGATGCATCATCAGAAAATCGATGAATCATTGATCTCAAAATTCTTTGATTACATTCTATGGAAATTCAATCGATGGCGTATAGAAGCCTAAACATAATGATTTTTATGTATACAAAGCGGCGTTTTCAATTTCACACACTAGTGCAAAATCCGCAAGAAATAAACAATAATTTGATAGGGAAAAAAGAAGTTTGTGTATCATATTAATATTTATATATAAATTTCAAAAATTTAGGGGGGAAATATTGCAAGATAGAATTATCTCATCCAATTAACAGTTTTATGCCCCAGGTTTCTTTGAACAAAATTTATTTTAGTACATTTGAGGTCTATCTAGCGCCAGACAGACAGACGACAGCCCAAATTTCGTCCGATTTCGCTCAAACTTGATACATCGTAAAATTATTACAAACTTAGATCGAGTTTGGAAATAGGCATTACTTGCCCATACCCTCTGGTACCACCTCCACATGAACATTTTAAACAAAAATAATTTTCCTCATAGAAAGAAAGAAGATAATTCAAAATTAGGATCCTAATAATTGTATCAGAGAAAGTGGGTGAAATTTGACCACACATTCTAGTATGCCTCTTCAAATTTTGAATAATCATAACATTCCTAAAAATGTGGAAAAAAAATTGTGCATCTCAATATTTATACCAACTTCATATCTTGTCCGATACTTTGTCACCGATATATTTACCTTTTACACCAAAAAGCCTTCAAAATCTTTCATTTTGAAGTTTTCCGATGGGGATATTAGTAAAACCATTGGACCCACATCCAATTTTCAGTTCAAAACTATTTCAACGTCCTCAATATCAAAATTCTAAATTTAAGCTCTATCCTTTCATACAATAGCCAATTTAGTAGCATTTAGTACGCCTATCCAAAACAATCTACATCTATCCATCCTACATGCCAACAGTGAACCAAAATTAGTACGATTTATTCTTTTTCGAATAATTATAGTACGCATTTGCGTACCAACAGAGACCTCAAATTTCGGGATTCCAACTCCAACCCCTGCAAAATGCCAAATTTAGTACTTTTCGTAAAAGTATAGGACACATATCCAAAACCAGTGACAAATCTCAAACACAAACATCCAATTTCAGAATATTACCTCTTTCCCTTCGACCAATACAAAATATAGTACCATTTAGTACTTTTCATACAATTATTGTACACATTTCTGAAACCACCTTCGGATCTAAATCTTAGATAACAACAGAGACCTCAATGTCAAATTTCCGAAGTTCAGCTCTACCCTTCACCAAATACCAAATTTAGTACTATTTATTACTTTTTTTACAAAATAAAAAAACAAAATTAGTACTTTTCCTAAAAATATTCAAAACCACCACCAAATCTCAAAAACACAGATATCAAATTTCAGAATTTTACCTCTTTCCCTTCACCCAATACCAAATATAGTACCAATCAGTACTTTTCGTAAAATTATAGTACGAATTTCTGAATCCACCCCCACATCTCACACATTTGAGGATTTCAGCGCTATGCCTTCACCCAAGGCATATTTCAGATTTCAATTAGAACCCATTTTAAAACCACCTCTTCTTCACAAACCTACTACCAAAAGGACCCTAATGAAAAATTTCAAAATTGCAGCTTCATCCGTTCACCCTAAACCAAACTGTTCCAAATGTAGTACCATTTAGTAAAGTTCGGACAGTTAGTACACATTTTTATACCCTCCACCTTGGAAAGGAGGGTATATTAACTTTGTCTTTCCGTTAGTAACACCCCTAAATATTCGTCGTAGACCCCATAATGTATATATATTTATAATCAGCATAAAATTCTAAGACGATTTAACGATGTCCGTCTGTTTGTCTGTCCGTCTGTCTGTTGAAATCACGATAGAGCCCACATTATTTGACGTAGATCGTCAAAATTTAACTGAATAATATGTATTATGTCTAGGATGGTTGGTATTGAAAATGAGATAAATCGGTCCACATTTAGGTATAGTCCCCATATAACGGAACATCCCGATATTCGGTATTTTGATGATTTTTGCCACATTTTTTCATGGATTTGTCTGAAAATTAGTATTTGTAGGTCATAATGGGTTCTAGCTCCAGTGGCGAAACTTTGCATGTATAGGTCCACGCTTTGTTATAGCCTCCATATAACGGTACCTCCCGATATTCGGTATTTTGATGATTTTTACATTTTTTCACGGATTTGTCTGAAAATTGGTATTTGTAGGTCATAACGGGCCCTAGTTCGTGCGCCGAAACATTGTATGTATAGGTCCACGCTTTGGTATAGCCTCCATGTAACTGTACCTCCCGATATTCGGTATTTTGATGATTTTTGCCACATTTACCCACGAATATGTCTAAAAATTGGTATTTGTGGGTAATAATATGTTCTAGTGTTTCCATTACTCTAAGGTGGAGGATATTAAAAATTCGGCCCGGCCGAACTTAATGTTTTTTTACTAGTTCGTACTAAATTTCAAGTTTTTTCCTCTTTCCGTTCGCATAATACCAAATGATACCATTTTACAAGATTAGCGCCATTTTAGAACTTTTCATAACTTTAAAGTTAGAACCCTTAAATACGTCCATCCTGCGTTCCATTAATGGCTCTCCTTCAAAATTTCGGAATTCCAGCTCCATCGGTTCTTCACAATTCCAATTTGTACCATATTTACTATCATTTAGTACACAAAAGTACGAATTCCAAAGCATCCTACATACCCCAATTCTACACTTCACAGTAGTCCCAACTCCAAATTTTAGGATTCCACCCTGTTTGTTCGCTCACATACAAATTGTACTTTATTTAGTACATATAAGTACAAATTTCCAATATTACCAATCCTACATTTCAACAGTAATATTATATTTACATTGCAGGATAGAGCTGGTATCCTGGTATTTCACCCAAATCCAAACTGTACCAATGTTAGTACACTTTAGTATAAGTTTCCATAACATCGTCATCATACAGTCCAATAGAAATCTTATTTCCAAATTTCAGGATTCCAACTAAAATTTTATGCCATTCAGTACACATAAGTACGAATTTTCAAAACTACCTACATTCCTAAGTCTAAAAATGCAATAGTAACCTTTTTCTTACATTTCAGAATTCCAGATCTATCGGTTCACCCAAATTGTATCAAATTTAGTACCAATTAGTACTTTTCGTGCACATAATAACGAATATCGAAAACTTCCTCCATATCCCAATCCTACACTACTGCCAGTAATGTTAATTTCAAATTTCAGGACTTCAATTCCAATTCAAATTTCTATATTCCAAATTTCAAGTTTTGAGCTCTAACCGTTCACACAATTCGAAATGGTACCAAATGTAGTACATTTTAGCACTTATGGTGTGAATTTCCAAAAAACCTTTTGGTATATCTATCATATACTCCATCAGTGAATCATATTCCAAATTTTGGAATTCTATCTCTACCTCAAATACAAATGGTACCATTTTTAGTACTTTTTAATACTTTTCGTACCGAATTTCCAAAAACCCAACCTTATCTGACCCCTTCGTGACCCTCACCCAAAATTTAAAGATTCTAGCTTCAGCCGTTTTGTCTAGCCGTTGATGAATCGTTAAGTCAGTCATTTTTTTCCCTACTCTTTCATGTACAGTGAAACCTCCCAACAGTGGACACCGACGGTCGACCGAAATTTTGTCCATTTTAAGTAGGTGTCCACCGATCTCCTTTTGTTACATTTTGTTAAATAAACAAATAAATGTGAAATTTATTTAACCTCTCAAAGGCGGACACATCCTTACCTTTGCTGTCCACTGTTGACGTCGGGCTACGCTTCCAGTATCACGGTAACGAGCGATGATACGAGATATAAAAGACTTATTCACATTTTAATGCTGAAGTGCTGTAACGATAGCCACATGTAGTTTTCCAGCCAAATATAAAGAAATCACACTCTCAGCCTTGAATTCCATCACGAATAACATTTTTCTGGAAAATTCTGACCAAAATGCTTTTGTACGCTTGTAAACAATATAATGAGCTGTCACTGGAGTAATTTTAACAGCTATTGGACGAGTGTTTTAGAAATGACAGCAGTCTGAAGTTGGTTCCAGTTTTATCACCTCACCTTGTATAAGTTTGGGCTCACTGTCCTTGTTAAACTCGATTCGATTAAATATTATTTTTTGAAAAAGAAAATCAAACATGTGTTCTGAATGCTCCCCTAGAGACTCAGAGACTTCAACAATCTATTCCAATTTCGCCAATACGAACGATAATCGATTGTAAATTTGAACTTGTTAATACCCCGGTAAACCGTCAGAATTTAAGGAACTGATAGGAAAACGGACTTGCCTGTGGAGATTCTAAAAATCCCAAAAATTCTAAACTTCAATTAAAATTTTCAATTTTCCCCCCTTTCTATACTAATTTTTGACTTAGTTACCGGTTTTCCTAAGTCTTCTGGGACCTTTAAAAACTTGTAATTTTTACTATGGCCTAAGATCAATGACTTTGAGAACGAACATGCATAAATATTTCCGTCAACATATCAATTCCAAACAAGTGTAATTCGTACATGCAAACATACATACGTACATACATATATCAGTAAATGCAATGAGCAGCCATTTATTTACAAGTTCACCGATATACGATATATGCATTATAAAAAAAAAAAAACAACAACCACATTGAACTTGCTTAGCGGGATTACACAGACCTAAGTGACGACGACGACGGCGGCGACGATGACTTTAAGAGACTCTAGGTATAAGAAAATGCAAAAAAAACCTAACTGGGGACTACCAATGATAGCGTCATTTGAAACCAAAATTTTATAACCAGTCAACAATAATTAAAAGTTGGGTGGTTAAAGTGCCAAGGGAACTAAATTACAAAATTTTAATAAATAAAAAAAAATAATAATTAAATAAATTTAATTAATTTTGAAATAAAAATTTTAAGATTAAGATTATTATAAACAACTTTAGAGTAATGGTGTATAGAAGTTTTTTTTTTGCTGACCCTCTATGGAGTAAGTTCCGAAGGAATGGGCCAATATTATCCACTTCGTATCGGACCTAAATAAATATGGTATAAATATTGCGACACGCCAGATTTGGACTATATCGAACAAATCTTGTGTTGGTAGAAATATTGGAATATGGGAATTTTTAAAAAAAATCCGGTGTTTATTTCGCATCTTGTTTTGGTTACTTCCTTCATTTTCCAATGAGATATGTGATAATATTTAAAAAAAAAACCCTGTCCTGTTTCGCTAATTATGACCGATAATCATAAAGTAATCACCCTTTGTGGGAGAGGTACTTAAACGCTATATGGGGGGAAGCACCCGAACGAATGTTCCGATCTCTACCATCTTTTTAATAGATCTTGTGTTGATAGAAATATTAAGATGTGCCAAATCTGAATGGTATCGGATGTTGATTTCGCAATTTATGAGCTTCATGTATATTTAAAATGCTGACCCTTTGCGAGGGGGGTACCAGAAGGAGTGGACCGATGTATCTTATCTCCACAGCAGATCTTTTATTAGTAGAAATAATGGAATGACTGAAATATGAAGAGTTTATTTCGGATTTTACAATCGTTTTTGGTTATTCAAAACATTGACCCTTTGTGGGGGAGGTACCAGAAGGAATGGCCGATCTCTACCATCCTTATAACAGATCTTGTGTTGATGGAAGTATTGAGCTGTCCCAAATCTCAATGGAATCGAATGTTAATTTCACGTTTTATGAGCTTCATGGATATTCATAATTTTGACCCATTGTGGCGGAGGTACTAGAAGGAATGGTCCGATACATCCCATCTTCACACCAGACCTTGGGTTAATGAAAATATTGTAATGTGAAGACAGTCGGGCTTTCACATCTTGATGGAGTGGATCGATATATCCTAGCACTGATGCAAATATTAGGATTTGCAAAGTTAGAGCAAATCGGATAATCCTTTCTCTTTTTGGTGCAGTAAAATATTTTTTTAAACATTCTATCTTTTGTGGGGGAGGTATCAGAAGGAGTGCACCGATCTTGTCCATCTACGAACCCGATCTAAATTTGATAATAATATTACGATGTGCCAAGGTTGGACCGAATCGGATACTCCCTTCGAGAGTTATCGTGTGCACCATCCAGACAGACAGAGAGACAGTCGAGCGGAAGGACACCCCTAGATAGACTCCAAATGTCCTGAAACGGGTTTGGAAAGATTTGAAAAGAGACCTAGGGTCTGAAACCGTTATTCCGATGAGACACGTTTTGGCTGTATCAAATGATATACACCCTCTCTAGCCATTGGGCTGGCCGAGGGTATAAAAATCACTCCTCAAAAGGGAAAAACTATTATTCGTATAAAAATACAAACACTGAATAATATTAGAAGAGCCCTTACAACCGTTTGTAAGGGTTATTTCTAAATTTGGAACCCGATCATTGTCCCTACTTACATTTCGCATTATTTTATATTTGCCACTTAAGTCATTTTGCATTTCACCCACCATTGAAACAGTTTTAATGCACATACGGTAAAACGGTTGAAAATCTCCAACAACATTTTACATTGACCGTAAACTTGTAGTGAATCTAAACCGCAAATATGGAGATGTAGGCAAAAAACGACCGACCGACCGACCGACCGACCGAAGCTAAAACAAAGTGAATTGAATAAAAACAAAATAATAACCTAAACAAAATGACGAAAAGAGAACTAAACAAAATTACCGCTTAACTAACGATCTCAAGCAAAACATTGATCTGCATTCGACATCAGCTTCAACTATTATTAGTAGAGCTGTGAAAATTCAATGTCACGAAAAAAAAAAGAATTTGCAAGATGATGCAGATGATGATGAGTCCATCTGTCCACTTTAAAATATAATTAGTCAAATTAATTTGTGAATACTGACAAGAATTGTTTGTTTGGTTCAGTTGTTTTAAATTGGACTAAAGATTAAGAATCAATGCAATTATATATTGGCATTTTTGCGCGGATAATTTGGTTCTAGTTTCCATGTCGGGTTTTAAAATGTAGCTACTTCCCTACCAGCCATAGATCTTCTGCAGTAAGATGGATCGGTTAAGTGGTTCGTTTGTATAGATGTAGCTTGTACATAACGCTGAAAGGACATTTTGCACATTATCATCAAGCGGAAGCGAATAAAATTTTAGATGTCTAAATATTTTTGAATAAAATCAATATCTTCAGCAGCAATGGAAGGATTTGGTTTTCGAGGTCAGTCGTATTGATTTTTGACTTTTATGACAGCATAAACGGCTTTCGAGGCTAGATTCTTGAAATTTTGCACGGGGGTCAGTTTTGGAGCGTAGGCGTTTTTGAAATTCGTACTAAAAATGTACGAAAAGTACCAACAATTAAATACTTTGTATTAGGAAAACAGAATGAGCTAGAAATTTAAAATGAGAGTCACTGAACTAGAAATTTAAAATGGAGTGCAGGATAGATGTACTAAAGGGTTATTGGAAATTCGAATTTTAAGGCTACGAAAAGTTCTAAAATGGTACCTAACTTCTAAAATAGTACGATTTGGTACTGTATGATAGAGCTAAAAATTTGAAAATTGGTATGAGAATCAAGGTTTGAAAGTAAGTTTGGTGTGCGAACTGTACTAAATGGTACTAAATTTGGAACACTTTGGTTTAGGTTAAACGGATGAAGCTGGAATTTTGAAATGTTGTATTGGGGTCCATTTGTAAATAAGTACTACAAGTGCACGAAAAGTACTAAATAGTGTAATTTATTTTTTACAATTTGGTATTGGGTGAATAGATTGTGTTTAAAATCTGAAATTTGGTTTTAGGATAACTGTCCATTTGTAGCCTGAACATATGGAGGTGGTTTCGCAAATGTTTCAAAATTTAGGAACATTTAGGTATCTGGTATCTGTGTTTGAGATATTGCGGCAGTTTGGGAAATGTGTACTATTATTGTACGAAAAGTACTAAATAGTGCTAAATTTGCTATTGGGTGAAGGAATAGAGCTGAAATGTGATATATTTCAGACTGCTGTCATTTCTAAGCCACTCGTCCGACAGCAGTAAAAATTATTCCAGTGACAGCTCATTATATTGTTTACATGCGTACAAAAGCATTTTGGTGAGAATTTTCCAGAAGAAAAATTATTCGTTATGGAATTCAAGCGTGATAGAGTGAATTCTTTATATTTGTCGGGAAAACCACAAGTAGCTATAGTTAGAGCACTCCAGCATTTAAATGTGAATAAATCTTTTGTATCCTCCTTACCGTGATATTGTTAGCGTAGTCCGACGTCAAGGAAGTGGACGGAAGAAAAGAGCAACATCAGCAGATATGGTTCGAAAAGTAAATGAGAGACTTGATCGAAACACGCGTCGTAGTGGACGAAAAAAGGCTTGTGAGCTGAACATATCGCAATGTTCCATTCGCCAAATATTGAAAAATGAGCTCGGGATAAAGAAATTGAATTTCCAAAAATAGCAACAGAAAGAAAATAGACTCAAAAGAGCTAAAGAGTTGCTTCGCTTGGCCGAAAGTGATGATTCGTTGTCCAGCAGTTGTAAACAAACTGGAAAATGATCGTGTTTACTTGCCAAAGAGGTCAGCTGAAAATGTGCACCTTCGGTTGGCCACCAGAACTCACAGCCATGGTGATGGTGTGGGCCGCCATAACAGCCAATGGTCGTTCTCCGGTCGTGGCATCAGAATAAATGCCGAATATTATCTGGAGGGTGTATTAAAGCCTTGGGAACGCAACATTCGGGCAGCGTGTGACGGTTTCATTAGCCGTTTGAAGGCCATAATTCGTGCCAAAGGCGACCAATTCGAACAAATCTAAACTTATTCTAAATTTTGATGCTATTCCCGACATTTTTTGCTTTCATTCAATGAAATTAAAAAAAAAATTAAAAATTATGACTTTTGACTTTGTTGCAGTTTTTTTATCTCACCCTGTATATGTCACAGTTGGTGTCTGTGGTTAAGATATTGAGGAGGTTTTGGAAATGTGTACTATAATTGTACGAAAAGTATTAAGTAATACCTTATTTCGTGAAATGTGGTACTGGGCGAACAGATAGTGCCTGGAATTAGATATTAGAGTTGCTGTTCATGTGTAGCCTGGACATATGGAGGTGGTTTTGGAAATGTTTACTGTAATTGTACCAAAAATACTGATTGATACTATATTTGGTACTAGGTGAAGGAATAGAAATAAAATTCTGAAATTTGATATTAAGTTTGCTTGTGTTTGAAATTTGCCGGTGGTTTGAAAATACGTCCTATATTTGTACGAAAAGTACTAAATGGTACTAAATTTGGTATCGCCTGAAGGGATAGACCTGGAATCCCGAAAGTTGGCATTTGGATTTAAAATCTGGTGGTGTTTTTGTAAATGTGTACCATTATGGTTCGAAAGGTACCAAATAACACAAAATTTGGATCAGTCTTGGTGGCTAGATAATTCTAGTAGAAACTTTGTACAGGGGTGCTCAAGAAGAAAAATCTGTTTTCAGTCAAATTTCTCTTTGCTTATTTAAATCAAGAACAAAACAGTGTTAAGTCATTATTTATACTAATATTTTTTATCCATTTGCTTTATAAACTATTTTGGCAAACATTCGTGTTTAAAAACAATTAAATAGAACAGTAAAATATAAAGAAAAACATAATTTTAATTTTCTCTTAAATTATCTCTTTTTTCTCTTCATGTTCTAGAACACGGTTTTGAGCACCCCTGCTTTGTAAATGAATGAATGAATTCTACCAATTTATTGAAGTTTACCCAGGAATTCAAATCTTCACAAAGCTTAATTTCACCAATCACAGCTTACACAGACATGGTTACAATGCACAGTGGTCCCAAGTGATATATATACCACAAAGTAAAAATGTTTGACAATTTTGTTGCAAGAAGGTAATAATTGTATTCAGAATACAAAATGCCAAATTTCATGGAAATGTTGTCAAAATCTAGAAAGTCTATCAAATCGGAGGTAGGGTTCTATGGGAGCTATATCAAAAACATATATTGACAATTTTTGACACATCAATTTACTACCCTATCCCAAACAGAAATGTTAAATATCGACAAAATTGATTGAAAACATATGGTAAGAACCCTTCAAAGAGTAAAATCGGGGGTAGGATTCTATTTGAGGCATATAAAAATTTAGACCAATATTTTATTATTTTGCAAGGACATCAGGTATTCATTAAGACCACCAGATGTTAAATTTCAAACGATTTCAATTAAAAATGTACCTTAAATCTTAAAATTTCTCTAAATCGAAGGTTGCCGTTATGTGGGGACTATGCCGAAAACGAGGTCCAAACTTCACAATTTTATGTTTAAAATATTTTTTGGTCGTTATGACGCTATTCGAAAAAAATAGATCGATTAGTTGTATAGAAACATCGTTGGCACACCTTCCCATACAAATTGGACCACTGTGCAATGTGAGGTTAAAATTGTTATTTCGAATAGAAATGACAAACTCAACTAAATGCACGTTGGAAAACCAAACCATAAGTTTTAACTGCGCCCTCAAAACCCTAAAAGTTTATATTTTATACCTATTGCAGAGCGAACAATTTCGCACTCTAGACCATGGTGCAGTGGCATAAATCTGGATCGAAAACAGTTCACCAAAAAAAATTAGCAACAAAAACTGGTTGAACACGTTTTTTTTTTTTTTTTTTTTTTTTTTTTGGAACCCAAACGACAAGGAGAAGAGCATTGAAATAAACCAGACCGCCAGCCATCCATCCAGTCATTTTTGCGGCAATAAACAAATCCAGAAAAAAACTAAACGGTCAAACCAAGGGTGGAAAATGCTTAATGGCATTGCGATTTCAAGTTTTAAAATGTACTTACGATACTATATTTTTTAATGTTGTTTGTTGTTATTTTTTCGGCTATTCTTTATTTTACTTTTGGGGGCATTTTCTTTTTTTCGCCATATGCGACGTTTGTAGTTTATTTTTTGTGGGTTATTCCCTTTTTATCTCGCTTTCGTTGAAAACCAGGAAGCAATCTTAAGCGGCTTAAGGTTGTCCTGAAGTTTGATGATACACCAGCAACAACACCCACGCACACACACAAAACGATAAACTATCACAAAAAAAAAATAATTTTCTTTTTTATTTTAATTATATTCAATATTTGAATATTTCAATTGACAATTTATTTCAAAACAAACACTTGCATTTTTCGCCTGTTTTCTTATTTATTCCATTATTCGTTTAAAAAAACAATTAACAAAAGCCACTGACACTCTTTCACTAATTTGTATTCTTGACGTTTTGTTGTCGTTGTTAAACAAACGTCGTTCAGCTCAACTACTCAAAATGACCGTGTAAAGGAAAGGAGGATCACGGATCACCCAATAATACTCGCGCGCCTCGTGTCTTCATCCGTTGTTGTGGACTTGACGTTGTGGATTTAGAATTGCAACTGGTGCAGAACCACATTATGACTTTGGTGGGAATGAATTCCAAACGGCCATCGCCGCCATCCAATACTCGCTGTTGTTGACTATTTTGCACATTCTCCGTTTAGTTTCGTTTTGCACTGCATAGTTTCTCTTAATTCTTGTACTCTCACAAGGTGGCTACGTAAGAGAGGCAACAGTAAAACAAAGATAATTTGTTTGGAGCTTTGAGGCCAAATAATTCTTCTACCTCCAGCTAAGCAGAAGTAACGAATAAACCGAAAAAAACAAAGATAATATTTATTAAAAAATTCATAATTCGCATGTTGGAATTTTACACAGGATATATTCAAGGAATTCAGCAACCAGTACAAATTAAACTAGGCAATACATATAGATTTACGATTCTGTAAAGATCCCATGCAAGCTTCGCCTACGTACCTTTAGAAAGTTTGGCTTCATTTTGGCTTTTTCCCCAAGCTTACGATCCAAAGCATTTATAACGGCGAGTTAGAAACAAAATTTAAATTTACAAAATCGACAAAAAAAACTGTGTGACAAAATTTAATTTTTTCATTAATTGCAGGAAAACCCCCCGGCGGACAATGAAAGTAGAGCTAATATATAAAAAAGGTTCTAGGTTCGGTTTTATCAAAGTAAATTAAGTAAGGCAAAGAGTCATATATTGTAACATAGAACATCAAGCCGTTTAATTATTTCTTTTTTATTTTAACCCAAATAGCGAAACCAATATTAACATCTAAATTGTAGCAGAAAACTTCAAAAAACCGAAAACCGGGAGCTACCGTTATATGTGGGCTATACCAATTAGAAGACCTGAATTGAACCTTTGTCAAGTTTCACCTAAATTGGTTGGTAATTGTGGCAGAAACCGAAAATCTGGAGATGCCTATACCAATTATTGGACCTGTAGTGAATATTTTTTGCAGGGAGAGAGCAGACCTACCAAGAACTCCAAATGTAAAATTTTAGATTATTTGGTTGATATACCAGATACCGAAAATCTGGAGGTACCGTTACTTGGGGGCTATAACAATTATTGGACCTGTAGTGAATATTTTTTGCAGGGAGAGAGCAGACCTACCAAGAACTCCAAATGTAAAATTTTAGATTATTTGGTTGATATACCAGATACCGAAAATCTGGAGGTACCGTTACTTGGGGGCTATAACAATTAGTGGACCTGTAGTTAATATTTTTTGCAGGGAGAGAGCAGACCTACCAAGAACTCCAAACATAACATTTCAAATTATTTGGTTGATATACCAGATACCGAAAATCTGAAGGTACCGTTACTTGGGGGGCTTTCAATACCGAACAGCTTGCATATAATATAAACCTTTGGCAGATATCAAAAGGTACATCCATGCTAAGCAAATCGAGAGCCACTTTTGACTGCAAAAAAAGCTCTCACTGAAATATGAGAGGTTCCCAGTGGATTGATCTACCGATTGATGATAATGTGAATCCAACAATAAGGTCTGAACACATGCCTACCGAGAAAAATAGCAACTAATGCAGATTACTGCACACCAGCATCATCTTTTAAACAGCCTTTTAAAGATAAATTCTCAATCACAAAAAAATGGAGTAACAGAACACCACTGACGGTCAATGACATTAAGGAATCCACCACAGACGGCTCTTAGATGAAGTGTGTAGAAGCATATAAATCAATAGGTATTTTTGTCGACAGCCAAGCGGCACTCCTAGCATTGCATTCAATCATTGTTACATCAAAGCTAGTGAAAGAATGTAAAGTGAACTTTCTAAGCTAGAACTTCTGACCAGAGTAGTTCTTACTTGGATCCCAGGTCATAAGAGCGCAATTTACTTTAGAGATATCTTCAGGGAATATACTATCTTTCACAAGGAGAGCACAGATTTGAGAAGACTTACAATTGTAAAATATCATAACAAAGTTCCTAATTAGCCAAAATCGACGGAACCTGGCAAGACTTATTTCGGTAGTAACCTGGTATTGGTAACGATACAAAGCGCCGACACATTCCATACAATGAATACTGTCACAGCTGCTTCTTCCCTGCACAAATGAAATGAAAATTAAAAATTACCTATACAACTTAATTTGAAAACTACCGATACAACTGGGAAACAATCGTAGGTTTCTCAATTCAACAGGCTGTATATAATTACCAACACACTATTGCTTCGAAAGCTTACTTCGTAAAGTAACCTGTTCCACATTTTCATTATCTACTGTAGAAATTATACAGACTAGAGAAGCTATTTAAATAACAAGCTTAAAAATATACTTATACCTTTCCTTTAATAAAATAAACAATGACTTTGTTTTAATAATATGCGCATTAACAGCTCTACATTATTTTTCCGAAAAATAATGTAAAATAAATTAATAATGTAAATAATAAATTTATGTGTATAGCCTAAATACTGCGATAAGAGTATATAATCTGCTTCATTCAATGGGAACGTGCAATATCCGAAAAGAAATTAAGAATATCTTGTATGTTAAATTCCAATGTTATCATTGAACCGGCATAACATTTTTGTATGCGCTCCTCTAGGAATTTATACTGTACAATAAACTCTTCCTGCATTGCATGCCAAACAACCTGCAAAAGATTCTCCTCTTCGCATAGATGTTTTTCCACTTTTTTGTAGAGATTCTCCATGCCTTTTTTTACTTCACGGGCTGGATATTGACTGATAACCTTGCGTAGTTCTTGTTTAGAAAATGCCATTTGATAGCTGATCTCGGTTTCCTTTACACCTTGGGCAATTTTCTGTTGAACACCTTCAAAGAATTGCTAAAAAAAACAAAAGAACAATTATTCAATTTGCTTGAGTTAGTAGACGTTTGAAATGCCTACATTTAATTTTTCCAATGGCCTGCCAAAGTAACATATAACATAATTATTAAGGGCATCCTTGTAACGAGCCTTGGCCTCCTTCTTTAGCTCATCCAAACTGGGTACCTTTGCGCATAGTCGGGCCAACAAAGAATGCATATGATGATAGTTTTCCATGCGAACAACTTGCAACGGTGTCTTGGGATGTTCCTTGGCATGTGTGTTAATACCTTCGAATATTGCATTTATAAGCTGTATATATTTGTCCATGTCTGTGCGTCTTGTAGATTTACAAAAGAATTCCTCGGTGGTTTGTGAAAAATATTCGAAATTTTCCACATATGGTAGAATACCACACTTGGAACGTTTGGGCAGTTTGGCATCACGTATTGACTGCAACTGTTGCTGCATAAAACGATCGAAATTTCTTTTAACTTGCACAAGGACCGAGGCAAATGTCATACTTAAAAAGGAATGTGTATCTTGGGCAGACATGACATGCTGCGTTAAGCGATCTAATACGTAAAGGGAGTAGCTGAAAATAGAATACAACAAATCAATTAATATATTAACACATCTTTGAGATTTCCAATCATTTAAAAACAAAAATCCAAATTGTTTCGATTTTTCGAAGTTTCTTCAAGTAAAGGATTGCAAAGCAATGTCTACTTACAAACAATCAAAACGCTCAAAGCTCTGTATGAAATTAACCAATTCCTGTTCTAGACATCCAAACAAAGCATTCATTAGACGGCGAACTTCTTCATTAATCTGGCGATCAATTTTCTTTTGGGGAAACTGTGAGCCTGCAAGAAACAATAAAACGTTTAACATTTTTATGACATTTCAATCGCCCTAAAGGTTTACCATCTCCGCCTCCCGTGGCTGAAGAAGGAGATAAAAGAATGGACTGTGACATGTCGGTACTCTTATCCATAGTGTCTAGGCCAACGGATTTTGCAGTGGGACTTATCACATCCATTTGGAAGAAATTTATACAGAACTTTTGCTCTTGCAAGGCTATGGGTTCCAATTCAGCCAAAACCTTTTCCAACACAGAATCAAGCGTTCTCTATCTGCTGCATCGACACCGGGTCCCCATTGATCTCTATTAACCCCCAATGTTCCATGCGGAACAGACGAAACAGCATTTTTCTTTGAAATTGACGACGAAGAAACGTCCAAATCTTCACGGGAGTTGCGCAGTCCTCCAGAAATTTGTAGCTTCGCCTACAAAAAAGAAGATTCTCAAAACTTTTTTTCCTATATTCTATGCGTTTTTATCTTACCAAATTAAAAAAATTCCGTATATCTCGTTCATAGATTTTACTAAACGCTGTTGTATAGACTGTGGTCAAGCCCTCATATTTAGTCCTATCCATGGCCTTGATCCAATGCATCAGCTCAGTATAAGGCACTAGATCTTGGTGTACCGAAGCATGATTAGGTAGTATTAATTCAGTGCTAGAAGGTGGAGTGTCACCAATTTGATTTGATAAATGTATTAGCAGGCAATTCAAATGTTTGATGACGGGTCCCAAAAAGTTCTTCTTCCAAATTTCGAAACGTTTCATTTGATCACGTACGGCGGCCAAACGTTGCAATGATGGGTCGATGTCACTGTTTAAAGCTTGCTGTAGGAATTGTGCAGCTTCAATGGCAGCTTTGCGTCCTTCGGGTGTATTTAAGACAGGCGATTGTAGAACCTGTTGATACGCCGTCGGAAAATCTAATTGGGTCTAAACGAAAAATGTATGTTTTAGCAAGTTATGTGTGTAGATGCAGATATTCCCAAACTTACGATTATTTTGCTCAGTTCTTCCTTAAGCTTTATATTGTTGTTGTTAGCTATTTTTATCATAGCATTTTTACCTCCAATCTTCTCCATAGTTTCTTTTACATGGCTTAGAATTTCCTCATAGGAATCCAGACGTTCTTCAAATTTATCAGCCTCCCCGATTGCCTGGTCAATGTGCTCCATGAGCATCATTACTTGTTTCTCTGAGGCCAATACGGACTGAATATTTGCCTAGAGAGATGAAGTTATAAAGGTTAAGAATCTACCATCAAGTAAGGTTATAGTTGTAACTTACCCCATCCAAATCATGCAGTTCCTTGGATAGTTTTTCAATCAACAGTTCAGCATCTTTAACCGCATAATCGCATTCTGTAAAAAGTTTTGTCAGTTCATTTGATTCCTTATCGGTCAATGCTGTAAATTCTTGAAATTCAGATTCCTCTTCATCCTCTGTTTCGGCACCACTTTTACGCAGACCATCTCGATTGTTCATGTCCGATGAGCCAACTCCACTGCCACCGCCACCAACTCCACCAATTTTCTCCGGTGACTTATCCATAAGCCAAGCACTTGGAATATTACGGAACTCAGCCTTGACACCACGTCCCTGACCATATTTTGGACTTGTTTGTACAGAACGGCCAAAAAATTCTGTCTTTCGTGCAAATTTAAGGCATACCATTTGTATAGTTTTTCCACCTGTACATCAAATTCATGTATTTCGAACTCTTCACTGCGTCCATCCACCCACTTGATTTCATCCAATTGCCATATGCGTTTTTTCTTATATTCACTATCCTTTTGTTCGGCCTGTTTGACCAGACACATTGTGACCACTGAAAACGGTGGAGGTGTCGTCACCACACAGAGGTAACAGGCTCGTTTCTTCTTGAAGGTTTTTGTCACCGTAACCGATGTGAGCAATCGTTCGCCGCACCCATTGAAGAGCTCCTTTTGTAAAATGTATTTAATATTGGCTAAGGAACCAATCGACAACATTGTGGTTGGTTTCGATGTTGAATCGGTGAATCCTTGGAACGCCCCTTATTTGCGGAGATTATGTTTTGCTCCACAATTCCAAATTCCAATCAAATAAAGAAATGCCAACAAGCGGGTATTAGTGTTCTGTCAATCTGTTATACTAGTATAACAATACTTTACGAATAGGGAAGAGGCAGCGTCAAAAATCGTATTATATTTACGAATGTGAATTGAAAGAAAGTTAAGGCAAATCAGCTGATATTCGCTTATTAATCATCATAGAATAATACAGGTAAATGCACTCGGCATAATAACCATGGTGCAAAAAAAGGTAAGGTAGGGCTACCAGCTGATTACAATTTTTTCGGAGTTATAAGATAAGTGATCATTTTTAGAAAATGTTAAAATGTGCCTGAGGTACCAGATATAGTCGACCGAAGAATTCCATTTTCATACTTCATCTAATACAGATAAAAATATTTGTATGGGCAAAATTACAAGAAAATCGGACATTTATATCCATTTTTAGGCAAAATCATAAATTCCATATTTATCTGAGAGACATATTGAGATATAGCAAGTTGTAAAGAATAGCTTACTTTTTTTCGCAAGTTATGACAGATAAAAGTATTGAAAATTGTGACCCTTTGTGGGTGAGATACCAGAAGGGGTTCGCAAATATATATCACATTCACAACAGATCTTGTATTAGCAAAAATGTTTGTATTTGAGAAATTTGAAGATCTTATTTCGCTTTCATTGAGCGTTTTGTTTTTCAAAAGCTTGAACCCTATGTGGGGGAGGTACCAGAAATATTGAGATGTACCAAGGCTGAATGGAATCGGATGTTAATTTCGAGTTTTATGAGCTTCATGCATATTCAAAATATTGACCCTTTATGGTGGAAATGCCAGAAGGAGTGAACCGATACATTCCATCTTCACAACAGATCTTGTGTTTGTAGAAATAATGGAATGTGTGAAATATGAATAGAGCCGGATGCTTATTTCGTATTTTATAATATTTACCAAAACTATTATAAAATCCGAAATAAGCATTCCAAACGTTGACCCTTTGTGTGGGTGGTATCAAAAGGAATGGTCAAATCTCTACCATTTTTATAACATATCTTGAGTTGATATAAATATTGAGATGAACAAAGTCTGAATGGAATCGGAATTTAACTTCGGCTTCATGCAAGTTCAAAGTTTTGACCCTTTGTGGGGAAGATACCAGAAGGAGTGAACCGATAAATCCCATCTTCACACCGGATCTTGCGTTAATAAAAATATTGTGATGTGTCTAATTTGAAGGAAAATCGGACTCTTAAATCAAATTTTATAAGAGTTGTAATTATTTAAAATGTTGCCCCTTTCCCTCACAAAGGGGATAATAATGTAACGATGTACCAAGTTTGGACAAAATCGGATACTGCCTTCGTGAGTTATCGTGCGCACCAGCCAGCCAGACAGAGAGATGGACGAACGGACAGCGTTAGATCAATGGTACAATAAAAAGGTAAGGTAGAACTCCCAGCTGATTAAATTTTTTTTCTAAGTGTGTCCGACTTCTGCCAATTTTGTGTTTGTATTTGTTGTTTAGAAAAAATAAAAAAAATATTTTCAAAATCAATGATTGGAAGAAACTTAAATTGCGGGAGCGCATTAATAATATTAACGAGATTTGCCATGGAATTGAAAGATTGAACACTAAGGATCATATTTTTGAGAGAACATCTAGGCCTTTCATTCATCTTTCGCGCTATTTGACTCATTTTAGAAATGAACAAAAATTATCAAATAAATGAAAACAACTTGTTGCCTATAATTTTGAATAACTTAGCCTCAGGGCTGTATTTCTGCAGTTTTACGAAGTTGTTCTACCTCCTTATTGTACCATGGTAATAATCAAATCAGTGTGGTAGTAAAATAAAACTCTAATTCAATACAATATGTCTCATGTAAATGCTAAGTAAAACGCGCCATTAGTTCTTACGCTATACGCCCTCATTCAGTTTCCTAACGTTGCCATATTGGTTACATACCCAGAGACAGAGATGATTTTTTGTCTGATAACTGTCACTGCACGGGTCGAATTGTCAGATAGAGTTTAATTCTTCATCCACACCAGGCAAGAGGTTTTTCTCCAGAAAAAGAAAAATAAAAATTAATTTGTTTTTGTTTCTGTATTGTAGCGCTGAAAAATTGAAGAAAAATGTTGGCTAAACACATTGTCAAACAAGGTCTCCTTTTGAGAAATGGTAAGAGAATAAGACAATCTAAAAAAATACAACAAAGAATCCTCGTACGGAACCAATAACCTTAAAAATTACATAACTGAATGGAGTAACTGTTTTTGTGTATAATCGATGGGAATCCTGTTAAAATGACTTAAGATTTACTTCTAGAAGGACACAACGCAATTATCCTTATAAAATGTGATTAGTGAAAGTTAAATATATATGTTTGTAGTAGTTGAGTTATGGGTTCCTGAAGATATGTGCGAAGTCAATACCCTAACTGCTTCAAACAAACATTTCACATTATCCAAAATGAAATTTAGTTCGGAAGCATAGTATTGCATGGAACGCGCGAACATTTCGGCTAAAAAATGTCAAACAATTATGTTAATGACGTCACCCAAATTTATGCAAAAACCCCATATAAATCTTTTTATATGGGATTTAATATAATTCCAATGTAATATTCGAAACGCTGTTGTCCCATGGGTTTATCCACTGATCGAAGAAAATTTATAGCTTGAGTTAATTATATATTTATAATATAAAATATGAAGCATGTAGAACTGGTTACTGATAGGAATCCCAAGAATATTAGTAATAGAAATATGTAGGGTATATAAATATAGATATTTCCTCCTAAGTCTGTTATGAAATATAATTGACTCATAGTTTTCTGAATTTCGATAAAATTTTCTTCTGTGGGTTTAGCGAATAATTCGATTTTTCCTTTTTTCAGCTGGTGCCTTGTCCCGTGCATCCTACCACGGTAGTGGCGTAAAGGTTACAATGAATGACTTGCCTGTCCCCCAAGGTGACTGGAAAGAAAACCACACCCGCCAAAATTCCAAGTACAATGCTGTCTTGGCTGCTGGCATTGCTGCTTTAGTTGGCACTATTGCTTTGGTAATTATTTCAGTTTTTTATCACCTAAAACCCATTCCTTACATTTCTTTTCTTTCAGGTTAAATCTACTGGCATCATTGACTTGAACTACAGCCCACCAGAATCTACCGATTAAATAAATGTATTGTAATTATGTGTGTTTAGTAACATTCTTAATAAAATAACTGTGGAAACACGTTATCCAAAAATAAAGTGATAAAACAAACTTATATTGTTTGGAAATTTTCATTTGTACTTTACTACAGACTAAAAATATACATTTGTTAATAGACAGGTCCATCATCTAGATTATCATCCTCTTCATTATAAGCTTCACCATTATCGAAATAGGCATTTCCATAGTCGTTATCATCATCCATTTCATCGTCGACATCCTCTCCAACTTCTTCCTCAACGTCCTCTTCTGAATCAGAGTTTGTTTTGTTGGGAGCATCTACATCGTCCTCTGTTTGTTCTTTCTCTTCCAGTACCTTTAGTCGATCTTCAATATTACCTGGCTTTGTTTTCTTTAGCTTCACTGCAGCTTCCTTGGGAACAATCTTTCGTTTTTTATTTGCCATCTGTAATTCGGCCGGCATCAAAGACCAATTGAACTCCGTTCTGGGCTTAAGCTTGATACATTGGTCGGCATTCTGGAAACGTTCAAAATAAGACAATAAGTTTCATATGTTTATCTGTTTAAGAAATATTACCGTTTGCTTTGGGTTATATCTGGAAACACCTCGGCCCGCTATTGATTTTTCTATTGGCTGTAGAAAATATGCTGAATCTCTCATGTGGTTAAGGAAATCCTCTTTCCATAATATCTGGTAGTTTTGTGATGCTGTTGTCTGCAATAGTTTTGTATTATAATTTTTTTAGGAGTGGGTAGAGTGGGTTATGAATCCTACTTCAAGTGTCACGGGCTTAGACATCAGCGGTGGATATGTGGGTGGTGGCGCCTGAGCGACCTGAGGCATATCCTTGCCTACACATCCCAGAGTCTGTAATTGTTCTTGTGTTAAAGTTCCGGTCTTTACACCCCTGCCACGGCCAGCCATGTTAACTACAACTTAATTTTAAATAAAAAACTCCGATAAATGATCCAGGGGCTCCTTTTTATTTCTTTTCCAAACTCTATAATCTACTTCCATATGCAGGAAATTTCTCCTCTTTCCTTGGAATCGTTGCACATGTATAAACAAAACAACAACAAAAATACGTTGTTATAGGGCTCTATGCAATCAGAAAAAGGCATTCATTCAGTGTTCAATGGGTTCTATAGATCGAAATATATCTTCGTACAGTAGACCGACCACCCATACACCACTTTCTATATAAGAAACAAAGCACATATAAATCTTTTTTTCAAAGCACTACAAATAGTTTCTTACATAAAATACGGAACAACTCTAGTTTAGTAAAAACTCTTAAATTTTTTCGAAAATTTTTTCAGTGGTAGGTATTTTAACCATGATCCCGGGAAACTATTTTTTTCTTGGGGGACGGACCTGGAACCCCAGATTTTTGACCCGAAAGTCCGGGTTCAAGACCCCGACTAGACCCGGATCCACTTACCCGATATAGACAATATGGGTATCGTTGGAAAGCTTATGAAAATACCTATCCAACAAGTGGTCACATGATGGGGTAAGATGTTACGGTTCGGTTCGGTTCCGACGACTGTTACGCGAAATGGCATAAGTTGAGTTTAGGGGCTATGCTTGGATTGACCTGAAATTTTTACCGCAGGTAGGTATTTGTAACCTGATTACGGCAATATAATTTTTTTGTGGGGGAAATACCCGGTTACCCGGTTATTCGACCCAAAAGTTCGGATACAACATCCGGTTTATATCCGGTTCTACGTAACCGATATCAATAATATGGGTATCATTTGAAAGCTTATGAAAATACCTATCCAACAAGTGGTCATATGACGGGGTAACTGGAACCTGTTTCGGAGAAATTTAGGAAAATATGCATTTTTGTATGAGTAATTTTTGAAAAACCCATAAAAACTCGAAAATGGACCCATTATAGGGTCTTAAAATCTATACACAATATTATAGCTAACACTATTGCCTTTCCAAAATGGTGTCATATGTGTTGATATCTTTTGTAGTTCCGAAGATATTGACTTTTAAAGTCGTTACTTATGAAAGCAGTTTGAGTGAACCCAAGTTTTGTGTCGGGTTTAACGTTCTTGTTAATCTGCTTTGTTTTTAATTTGATGTTGTTAGAATATTATGGATCGCGTAGTCGGTGTTGGACATATCCCAGAGGAGAAAATCTTAAGCCCCGGCCGAAGGCCGGCTGCTTACAAAAATTACAATTTTTAGAAAAACTATGGATCGCGTAGCCGGTGTTGGACATACCCCAGAGGAGAAAATCTTAAGCCCCGACCGAAGGCCGGCTACTTTCGAAAACTACAGTTTTTAGGAAACTATTGATCGCGTAGCCGGTGTTGGACATACCCCAGAGGAGAAAATCTTAAGCCCCGGCCGAAGGCCGGCTACTTACAAAAATTACAATTTTTAGAAAAACTATGGATCGCGTAGCTGGTGTTGGACATACCCTAGAGGAGAAAATCTTAAGCCCCGGCCGAAGGCCGACTACTTACAAAAATTACAATTTTTAGAAAAACTATGGATCGCGTAGCCGGTGTTGGACATACCCTAGAGGAGAAAATCTTAAGCCCCGGCCAAAGGCCGGTTACTTAAAAAATGTACAATTTTTAGAAAAACTATGGATCGCGTAACCGGTGTTGGACATACCCCTGAGGAGAAAATCTTAAGCCCCGGCCGAAGGCCGGTTGCTTAAAAAAGCTATAAAGGTCAAAGTCAAATGCATCTAGACTGGAGAAAAATATAATTTAATGAATTCTATCTCTTATATCCACGGAACCACAAAAGATATCAACACATATGACACCATTTTGGAAAGGCAATAGTGTTAGCTATAATATAGTGTATAGATTTTAAGACCCTATAATGGGTCCATTTTCGAGTTTTTATAGGTTTTTCAAAAAGTACTCATACAAAAATGCAAATTTTCCTAAATTTCTCCGAAACCGGTTCCAGCAACCCCGTCATATGACCACTTGTTGGATAGGTATTTTCATAAGCTTTCAAATGATGCCCATTTTATTGGTATCGGTTACGTAGAACCGGATACAAACCGGATGTTGTATTCGAACTTTTGGGTCGAATAACCGGGTAACCGGGTATTTCCCCCACAAAAAAATTACATTGCCGTAATCAGGTTACAAATACCTACCTGCGGTAAAAATTTCAAAATGATCCGAGCATAGCCCCTAAACTCAACTTGCTCCAAGACCCATATCTCTGGACTCAGTGAAGGTATTAGCACAAATTGTAGCATTTTGGAAAGGTAGAAATGTCAGCTATAATTTGGCATCAATTTTGTTGTCCCCCATAATGGACCCATTTTTGACTTTTTGGGGGTTTTATAAAAAATCCGGGTCCAAAAAATCGATAATTTGACTATAACTTCCGAACCGTAACATCTTACCCCATCATATGACCACTTGTTGGATAGGTATTTTCATAAGCTTTCCAACGATACCCATATTGTGGATCCGGGTCTAGTCGGGGTCTTGAACCCGGACTTTCGGGTCGAAAATCTGGGGTCCCAGGTCCGTCCCCCAAGAAAAAAATAGTTTCCCGGGATCATGGTTAAAATACCTACCACTGAAAAAATTTTCGAAAAAATTTAAGAGTTTTTACTAAACTAGAGTTAAGCCTAAAATACATTCATATAAGAAAAACATATATATAAGAAAAAATTGACAATTTTTGAAAAGGGGCTTATATGCGTGTTCTACTGTACATGTTGTACAGCGTTGCCATCAATCCTGGATGCCCAGGATCAATCAATCCCTGGATGTCTAAAGCAACAGCTGTCAAAAACTCATGTCAAATTAGTAAGATTGGCGCCCGCTCTGAAGTTCAAAGGAACAACTCCCCCAAATGGGTGTCAAAGATTTGTGGACAGTACTTACTCCTCACGCCGAACGCAAGCCCATAAGCGAGTTGAGAGGAAAAATCGTTGCCATAGACTTGGCTGGATGGGTTTGTGAGAGTCTCAATGTAGTAGATTATTTTGTACATCCCAGACATCATCTAAAGTAAGTTGCGGGTTTTTTTAATGGTTCCATATGTTTTAATTCTATTTTTTTCAGGAACTTATTTTTTCGTACCTGTTATTTAATATGGGAAGAAGTGACTCCAGTTTTTGTGCTAGAAGGCACAGCACCAAAATTGAAAAGTCAAGTAATGGAAAAACGCAATGAAATACAATTTCGAGGTGTACGGCCAAAGGACAAACCGCCGCCAAGCCAACAGCCGGTCAATTCGCAAACATCAAATAAAGGTGGCGAAAAGGGAAGATCACGTTTTAACATGGTTTTAAAGCAGTGCGAAAATCTTCTCACCTCCATGGGCATACAGTGTGTCCAGGGACCCGGCGAGGCCGAGGCGTACTGTGCATTTTTAAATCAAAAGGGGGTTGGTGAGTTTTAGATTGAAATTAGGCCTTTTAATCATATCTTCCTGATAGTTGGTAGATGGTGTTATAAGCCAAGACTCCGATTGCTTTGCCTACGGTGCTGTGCGTGTGTATCGCACTTTTCGGTATCATCTCAAGGCGCTTTAGCAGCACAAGGTGGGGCCGTAGACATATACGATATGCGTCAAATTTGCAGCAAAATGGGTGAGATTTGAAGTACAATTTAAATGTATAAAATGTATTATGAATAATGTATATCATGTAGATTTTGGACAAAACAAAGTAATCGTCATGGCACTATTATGTGGCTGCGATTATTGTCCCGATGGAATTGGTGGCATTGGGCGTGATAGCGTGGTTAAACTTTTCAATAAATACAAAAATGATGAGATATTAAACAAGATACGTTGTTGGCGTTACGAAGATTCAAAATACTCAGCACTGGAAATGAAGGTAGACGATAAGAGTATATGTGCAAACTGTGGTCACATGGGACGAACACAAAGCCATTCAAAGAGTGGTTGCGGTATTTGTCGTACCAACCGAGGATGTAATGAAAGTCTTTGGAAGTAAGAGACAAATTCTTTATTGGAGATGAAATATGGGATGATATTTGTTGTTTCTTTCAGAGAAGAACGTTTGTCTATAAAGGCGGAATTGATCCTACGAAAAAAGGCTTTGTCCGATCCTTCTTTTCCCTCTGAAGCCATAATAGAAGAATTCCTAAGGCAACCAAAAGAGATTCCAAAATTAGACCTCCGTTGGCGACAACCAAATATGGTTAAATTTATAAAACAAGTCGGACATCTTTTGCAATGGAAAGAAGTTTATTGTTTTCAAAAATTCTTTCCGATTTTAACAAGATGGCAGGTTATGAATGCCACCCGATTAAAGGAGATGCCAACGGCCGTTGTTTACGTTGCACCCAAAGAAATTGTTAAAAAGAGAGTGGTAAAAGGTATTCCAAGCTTAGAAATTATATGGCAAGATGAAAAAGGAATATTCAATGGCCTGGTGCCTGAATCACAATTGCAAGAGGTTGAGTCGGAAAATCCAAAAGGAATTTCTGATCTTTGGACAACTGTGGAACCAACGAGTTTGATGGAAACAGCATTTCCCGAAGTGGTAGATGCTTTCCTCAAGTCGAAGGAAAAACCCAAGAAAGCCGCAAAGAAGCCAAGAAACAAGGCAAAACACTTAGATTCCTTGGATAATTTAGATGACTTAATGAAGGCTACTGATGAAGTTGCAAAAACAATAAAACCCAAACGTCAAGCGAAAGCAAAATCTGCCACCAAACTAGGATTACAACCAATTGATAAGTATTTCAAACAAGCTAACGACAAGAACCAAACACCCCTGAAGAAAGAAAAATTATTAATGCAAAACAATCAGAGCTCTACTCCACTCACCAAAGATGTTCCTTCTGATTTAGAAAGTGATGAAGATATTGATCAAAATGCATTTAACCTTTCCGATATTGTGAATGGTATTGTGGCCAAAGGCCATGATCCATTTGCTTTAACACACCATGAGGGACGTCAATTACAATACGAAACTATGCCCCAAGATATTAGCCTTTTGCTAAATGATTTCGACAACTCTTCATTCCAATTAAACTCAAGCCGTGTTCAAACAAAATTATCCATTGATGATTTGGATGTGTTGTGTGAAAAACGTGTCCTATCCACATCTTTCCAAAACTCCACAAATGCTGAAGCTAAACGCAGGTCGTTGGACGATAGCTTCGATATACTAGTTAAAATTGGATCCAACAGAGTTGAGAAAATTAAAGATTTGAAAATATCTACTGAAAGTCTCTTAGACCTTCCTACTAAACCTCTGAATGTAGTGGATCGCTTCAAACAAAAACAAAGAATAAGCTTGAATTTTAATACAAATAATAGTAGTATCATTGAGAATGACATTGGGGATTCCAATGGCGTTAGCTACTTTTTCAACAGTAGTTTTCAAACAGACAATGAAGATGTATTTGAAAAGCTTATGGAAACTAGTTTGGCCAAATGTGATGTGGGCGATCAGGACAGTTTGGATGAGGGAGAATTTGTTCTGTTAAGCGATTAAATTGTTTGTATATTTCGTTTTTAATTTGTATTCCTAATTAAATTACATAAATAATCTATAGATAATTTAGCTTAATTTTACAATAAAAAATGTTTTCAAAATCCTAATATTATGATTTACTTGGAAGTATATCTTCGATCACTAGCCTTACCTTGAAATAATACTCTTCTTCATATATCAAATCATGTGTCTGTATTTATTTAGAAATGACCAAAAACCAAGCTATTTTTGTTCCATGAAATTTTCCGTAGCGAATTCTTTTTCCAGACGTAGGTATTTGTACCCTGATTCCCGGAAAGTTTTTTCCTGGGCGGCGGACCCGGAATAACTAAACCGATATGGACAATATAGGTACCATTCAAAAGCTAATGAAAATGCCTATCCTACAAATTACATTATTCAAAACGGTTCGGGAGTTATAATAAAATTTTATAAATTTTAAGTATAAAAAGATTACTTCGCGTATCCGCTGTTAGACTACCTAAAACAATTTCAAATTTAGAAAACTTAGAGGAGAAAGTCTCAAGCTCTGGCAAAGGCCATGGTAGAAAAATGCAGGTAAATGCTTCAACGCTTAGGAAAATTAAATGTCAAAAATTTTTGAAATGCTTTGTTTTAAATATGTAGATTTTTATATGTTTACCTATACGATGCAAATCGGAGGATGTGATGATATGTATTTTTCAAAAATTTTTACAAATTTCAATAACTTTTCATTTTACATTTGCATTTCTTAAATCGTTTTGAAATTTCATTGTTCCAGCAGCTGTATCAATGCGACTACCTGTATTCTTCTACCATGATTTTGGTTCAAAGACTCATATCTTTTGATCCAGGAAAGTAATCTCATTCTTATATGATGCTTCATATAGTATAAGTTTCTCTCTCTCTTTTTCTCTATTGTGTATTCTCATCATCAATTTTTCAGGTTCTGGAACAGCTCAATAGTATAGTAACTGTAGTAATGCCTCAGTCCCTGCAAGAATATAACTTTTTTTAAAACTTGCCTATTTTTTGCTGGGTCTGGAACAGATTATCTATTGTTGTTTAGTAGAGGCATTTCGTACGATAATATCGATTGAAAGAACTATCAATCATTGTTACCCTTAACATAAAGTATCGATACTATCGATTTTGGCATCGAGTGTTTGTCACCACTACTGAAGCTAAATACACAATTTTTTATTTTCATATGTGGAGGAAGGAAAAGATTTTAAAACAAATTTAATAGAAATCGGCAGAAGGAATGTAAAATTTAAATATTTGTTCCACTTTACATCCACAATCATATGACCACTTGTTGGATAGGTATTTTCATAAGCTTTCCAACGATACCCATATTGTGGATCCGGGTCTAGTCGGGGTCTTGAACCCGGACTTTCGGGTCGAAAATCTGGGGTCCCAGGTCCGTCCCCCAAGAAAAAAATAGTTTCCCGGGATCATGGTTAAAATACCTACCACTGAAAAAATTTTCGAAAAAATTTAAGAGTTTTTACTAAACTAGAGTTAAGCCTAAAATACATTCATATAAGAAAAACATATATATAAGAAAAAATTGACAATTTTTGAAAAGGGGCTTATATGCGTGTTCTACTGTACATGTTGTACAGCGTTGCCATCAATCCTGGATGCCCAGGATCAATCAATCCCTGGATGTCTAAAGCAACAGCTGTCAAAAACTCATGTCAAATTAGTAAGATTGGCGCCCGCTCTGAAGTTCAAAGGGACAACTCCCCCAAATGGGTGTCAAAGATTTGTGGACAGTACTTACTCCTCACGCCGAACGCAAGCCCATAAGCGAGTTGAGAGGAAAAATCGTTGCCATAGACTTGGCTGGATGGGTTTGTGAGAGTCTCAATGTAGTAGATTATTTTGTACATCCCAGACATCATCTAAAGTAAGTTACGGGTTTTTTTAATGGTTCCATATGTTTTAATTCTATTTTTTTCAGGAACTTATTTTTTCGTACCTGTTATTTAATATGGGAAGAAGTGACTCCAGTTTTTGTGCTAGAAGGCACAGCACCAAAATTGAAAAGTCAAGTAATGGAAAAACGCAATGAAATACAATTTCGAGGTGTACGGCCAAAGGACAAACCGCCGCCAAGCCAACAGCCGGTCAATTCGCAAACATCAAATAAAGGTGGCGAAAAGGGAAGATCACGTTTTAACATGGTTTTAAAGCAGTGCGAAAATCTTCTCACCTCCATGGGCATACAGTGTGTCCAGGGACCCGGCGAGGCCGAGGCGTACTGTGCATTTTTAAATCAAAAGGGGGTTGGTGAGTTTTAGATTGAAATTAGGCCTTTTAATCATATCTTCCTGATAGTTGGTAGATGGTGTTATAAGCCAAGACTCCGATTGCTTTGCCTACGGTGCTGTGCGTGTGTATCGCAACTTTTCGGTATCATCTCAAGGCGCTTTAGCAGCACAAGGTGGGGCCGTAGACATATACGATATGCGTCAAATTTGCAGCAAAATGGGTGAGATTTGAAGTACAATTTAAATGTATAAAATGTATTATGAATAATGTATATCATGTAGATTTTGGACAAAACAAAGTAATCGTCATGGCACTATTATGTGGCTGCGATTATTGTCCCGATGGAATTGGTGGCATTGGGCGTGATAGCGTGGTTAAACTTTTCAATAAATACAAAAATGATGAGATATTAAACAAGATACGTTGTTGGCGTTACGAAGATTCAAAATACTCAGCACTGGAAATGAAGGTAGACGATAAGAGTATATGTGCAAACTGTGGTCACATGGGACGAACACAAAGCCATTCAAAGAGTGGTTGCGGTATTTGTCGTACCAACCGAGGATGTAATGAAAGTCTTTGGAAGTAAGAGACAAATTCTTTATTGGAGATGAAATATGGGATGATATTTGTTGTTTCTTTCAGAGAAGAACGTTTGTCTATAAAGGCGGAATTGATCCTACGAAAAAAGGCTTTGTCCGATCCTTCTTTTCCCTCTGAAGCCATAATAGAAGAATTCCTAAGGCAACCAAAAGAGATTCCAAAATTAGACCTCCGTTGGCGACAACCAAATATGGTTAAATTTATAAAACAAGTCGGACATCTTTTGCAATGGAAAGAAGTTTATTGTTTTCAAAAATTCTTTCCGATTTTAACAAGATGGCAGGTTATGAATGCCACCCGATTAAAGGAGATGCCAACGGCCGTTGTTTACGTTGCACCCAAAGAAATTGTTAAAAAGAGAGTGGTAAAAGGTATTCCAAGCTTAGAAATTATATGGCAAGATGAAAAAGGAATATTCAATGGCCTGGTGCCTGAATCACAATTGCAAGAGGTTGAGTCGGAAAATCCAAAAGGAATTTCTGATCTTTGGACAACTGTGGAACCAACGAGTTTGATGGAAACAGCATTTCCCGAAGTGGTAGATGCTTTCCTCAAGTCGAAGGAAAAACCCAAGAAAGCCGCAAAGAAGCCAAGAAACAAGGCAAAACACTTAGATTCCTTGGATAATTTAGATGACTTAATGAAGGCTACTGATGAAGTTGCAAAAACAATAAAACCCAAACGTCAAGCGAAAGCAAAATCTGCCACCAAACTAGGATTACAACCAATTGATAAGTATTTCAAACAAGCTAACGACAAGAACCAAACACCCTGAAGAAAGAAAAATTATTAATGCAAAACAATCAGAGCTCTACTCCACTCACCAAAGATGTTCCTTCTGATTTAGAAAGTGATGAAGATATTGATCAAAATGCATTTAACCTTTCCGATATTGTGAATGGTATTGTGGCCAAAGGCCATGATCCATTTGCTTTAACACACCATGAGGGACGTCAATTACAATACGAAACTATGCCCCAAGATATTAGCCTTTTGCTAAATGATTTCGACAACTCTTCATTCCAATTAAACTCAAGCCGTGTTCAAACAAAATTATCCATTGATGATTTGGATGTGTTGTGTGAAAAACGTGTCCTATCCACATCTTTCCAAAACTCCACAAATGCTGAAGCTAAACGCAGGTCGTTGGACGATAGCTTCGATATACTAGTTAAAATTGGATCCAACAGAGTTGAGAAAATTAAAGATTTGAAAATATCTACTGAAAGTCTCTTAGACCTTCCTACTAAACCTCTGAATGTAGTGGATCGCTTCAAACAAAAACAAAGAATAAGCTTGAATTTTAATACAAATAATAGTAGTATCATTGAGAATGACATTGGGGATTCCAATGGCGTTAGCTACTTTTTCAACAGTAGTTTTCAAACAGACAATGAAGATGTATTTGAAAAGCTTATGGAAACTAGTTTGGCCAAATGTGATGTGGGCGATCAGGACAGTTTGGATGAGGGAGAATTTGTTCTGTTAAGCGATTAAATTGTTTGTATATTTCGTTTTTAATTTGTATTCCTAATTAAATTACATAAATAATCTATAGATAATTTAGCTTAATTTTACAATAAAAATGTTTTCAAAATCCTAATATTATGATTTACTTGGAAGTATATCTTCGATCACTAGCCTTACCTTGAAATAATACTCTTCTTCATATATCAAATCATGTGTCTGTATTTATTTAGAAATGACCAAAAACCAAGCTATTTTTGTTCCATGAAATTTTCCGTAGCGAATTCTTTTTCCAGACGTAGGTATTTGTACCCTGATTCCCGGAAAGTTTTTTCCTGGGCGGCGGACCCGGAATAACTAAACCGATATGGACAATATAGGTACCATTCAAAAGCTAATGAAAATGCCTATCCTACAAATTACATTATTCAAAACGGTTCGGGAGTTATAATAAAATTTTATAAATTTTAAGTATAAAAAGATTACTTCGCGTATCCGCTGTTAGACTACCTAAAACAATTTCAAATTTAGAAAACTTAGAGGAGAAAGTCTCAAGCTCTGGCAAAGGCCATGGTAGAAAAATGCAGGTAAATGCTTCAACGCTTAGGAAAATTAAATGTCAAAATTTTTGAAATGCTTTGTTTTAAATATGTAGATTTTATATGTTTACCTATACGATGCAAATCGGAGGATGTGATGATATGTATTTTTCAAAAATTTTTACAAATTTCAATAACTTTTCATTTTACATTTGCATTTCTTAAATCGTTTTGAAATTTCATTGTTCCAGCAGCTGTATCAATGCGACTACCTGTATTCTTCTACCATGATTTTGGTTCAAAGACTCATATCTTTTGATCCAGGAAAGTAATCTCATTCTTATATTATGCTTCATATAGTATAAGTTTCTCTCTCTCTTTTTCTCTATTGTGTATTCTCATCATCAATTTTTCAGGTTCTGGAACAGCTCAATAGTATAGTAACTGTAGTAATGCCTCAGTCCCTGCAAGAATATAACTTTTTTTAAAACTTGCCTATTTTTTGCTGGGTCTGGAACAGATTATCTATTGTTGTTTAGTAGAGGCATTTCGTACGATAATATCGATTGAAAGAACTATCAATCATTGTTCCCCTTAACATAAAGTATCGATACTATCGATTTTGGCATCGAGTGTTTGTCACCACTACTGAAGCTAAATACACAATTTTTTATTTTCATATGTGGAGGAAGGAAAAGATTTTAAAACAAATTTAATAGAAATCGGCAGAAGGAATGTAAAATTTAAATATTTGTTCCACTTTACATCCAACTGAATAAAAGCTTCACAACAATCTGAAAAAATACTGATTATTGATCGACAAGAAAAAATAGCGTCATCATGATGGCCAGACGCGGTGGCAAGCGTATTAGGATGGATGATATCCCGCCCGAGTACGAAGAGCAGGGGTATGTTGCATTTTATACATTTTAGAAAGATAAAAATATTAGAATATATTTTTCAGGGAAAACGTAAATGATTCAATTTCGGACGGCGATAGTCCTACAAAAAGAATGACAAGATTGCGTGCCCGGGGTGGTGTCCGCGATAAACCCCCAATTATCGACGAAGACGAGGATGACTTCTGGGCTCCGGTTGTGCGTAAGAAAAAACAGGAAAAGCCAAAGAAACCACCAGGTGAACGTCGTGAAAAGCCGGAACGCCAACGCAAAGAACACATGGACAAAGAGCAAGAACGTATCGATATGGAGAGGGATGTAACAACCGACGAGAATAGTTTGTACTTTATTGTTCGCCATTCCAAATCTCCCATTATGAATATCGTCGATGATTGGATTGAACAATATAAAGTTAATAGGGATACTGCTCTTATAGCCCTATTGCAATTTTTCATTAACGCCAGCGGCTGCAAAGGTAAAATACCCGAAGATACAGAACATCCCATGGATCATACAGCGGTCATCAGAAAAATGACAGAAGAATTTGATGAGGTAAGGAGATTGGTTGTTTAAAGAAATTGCCGTTTTAAAGTAATTTGTTCCTAATTACTATTTAAGGAAAGTGGTGAATATCCCCTCATAATTCCTGGTCAACAGTGGAAAAAATTCAAAATGAATTTTTGTGACTTTGTTCAAACTTTGGTCAAACAATGTCAATATTCGATTATATACGATCAGTTCTTGATGGACAATGTAATTTCCTTGCTTACTGGCTTGTCAGATTCTCAAGTAAGAGCTTTCAGACATACGGCTACTTTGGCAGCCATGAAGCTTATGACCGCTTTGGTTGATGTTGCCTTATTGGTATCGAATAATTTCGAAAATGCAGCCAAACAATATGAGGCTGAACGCCTTAAGGTATTGTATAGAAATATGATTAATTTCCGATTGATAATAAATTATATTATTTTCGTTAATGTAGTCTCGTGATCGACGTGCCTCAGATCGTTTAGAGTCGTTAATGGCTAAAAGAGCAGAGCTGGAAGAGAATATGGATGAAATTAAAAATATGTTAACATACATGTTTAAATCTGTATTCGTACATCGTTATCGGTAGGAGTTAACAAATGTACAAATTACAATTTGGTAAATAATATATATAATTGAATTTTTTAGCGATACGTTGCCCGACATTAGAGCCATTTGTATGGCCGAAATTGGAGTTTGGATGGAAAATTATCCCCAAAACTTTTTGGATGATTCTTATCTAAAGTATATTGGTTGGACGTTACATGATAAAGTCGGAGAAGTACGTCTACGCTGCCTACAAGCACTTTTGCCTCTTTATGACAAAGAGGAACTTAAGAGTAAATTGGAATTGTTCACATCAAAATTTAAAGATCGCATTGTTGCAATGACTCTGGACAAAGAGTTCGAAGTTGCCGTACATGCTGTAAAATTGGTCATAAGTATTCTAAAGTAATTATTTTATAAATGTATTGCGTTCTCTTTTTATCATATTCTTAATTTTGTAGGATTCATCCTGACATCTTGGCTGACAAAGATTGTGAAATCGTTTATGAATTGGTGTATTCCTCGCATAGAGGAGTGGCCCAGGCAGCTGCAGAATTTCTTAATGTACGGTTGTTTCATTTAACTGCTGACATGGAAGAGACCAAATCCAAAAGGGGCAAACTAAGGCTTCCCAACACCCCTTTGATACGAGACTTGGTGCAATTTATGATTGAATCTGAATTACATGAACATGGTGCTTACTTAGTAGATTCATTTATGGATAATAATCCCATGGTAAAAGATTGGGAATGTATGACGGATTTGTTGCTAGAGGAACCAGGATATAATGAAGAAGTTCTGGATAACAAACAAGAATCGACGTTAATTGAAATTATGGTTAGCAGTGTTAAGCAAGCAGCAACTGGCGAGGCGCCAGTTGGCAGAGCTAGCAATCGCAAAATATATCTCAACTCCAAAGAACTAAAAGCCATACAAGATGAAAAAATAAGACTAACGGAGCACTTCATTGTAACATTGCCGCCATTGCTGGAAAAATACCAAGCTGACAGTGAAAAACTGGCAAATCTATTGTCAATACCACAGTATTTTGAATTGGATATTTACACTACAAATCGCCAAGAGGCTTATTTGCAATCTTTGTTGGATAAAATGAGCCACATAATGTCGGTGCATACAGATCGCGATGTGTTGGAAACCTGTGCCAAAACATTGGAATATTTGTGTACAGAAGGCAGTGCCACGTATACACGGTGTGATGTTGCCCGTTCGAATATCATCGACAATGCTGTTAATAAATATAAAGATGCTATCGAAGATTGGCGTAATTTAATTGCAGGCGAAGAATTACCCAATGAAGATGACATCTACAATATTATAAGTTCTCTGAAGGTTGTCTCCATCCTGTACTCTTCTCATAACATGAATCCTTGGAATCTTTTTGATTCCCTATTTCAAGACGTGGATGAGTGCCAAGCAAAAGAAAATCCCGGTCGCAACATTCCTAATGAGGCATTGGTGTATTGTATAGAGGCCTGTTATTTTTCTATAAGTTGGGGACTGTATTACGTTGAAAATAATTGTGAGACATCACAGGTTGAATCGGCGGTTAAGGAGCTACGAACAAACCTTGATAAATATATGTTTGCCTGTTTCGAATTGACACGAGATGGACCTACAGATGATGTGCAAGAAGCGGTAAGTAGATGATGGCTCAAATATAAAAATCATTTAGCAATTTCTTATATTCTATTGTTTTTAATTATAGGCCTACCAATCAATTTGTGATCTGTTAATAATATTTTCGGATCAATTAGCCCGTAATGAAAATCCTAATGTCCGCACATTGGAGTACAAATCCACGTTGGATGAACAATTGGTATTGAACAATTTCGTACAGCACTATGTCTTCACGATAAGACAAGAAGGTACTACATTTACGATAGTTACTATAATTATAGTTTGTAACTCAATGCAGATTCTATTTCCACAGATCTTCAGGACGAGACTCGTATAATGGAATTGCATAAGAAACGTAACTACTTAGCGTCCTACTGCAAATTGGTGGTTTACAATATAATACCAACAAAGAGTGCTGCCGGAATGTTTAAAAACTATGTCAAGGTAGGTTATATCACATAATGCTGCAATTTGTTCATAAAAATGATTCTGGTTTCTTTATCTTTGCAGTGGTATAATGAATATGGAGACATCATAAAGGCCACCCTTGGGAAAGCTAGAGAAATCAACAAAATTAATTTTGCATTAACACTGCTTTTGAGTCTTATTGCGGTCTTTAAGGATTTACAAAGCCAGTCCGAAAATGAATTGGTCTCAAAGAATTCTCATGAATTTAGTGAACTTAAGGAGTTGGCCAAACGATTTGCGCTGACATTTGGTTTTGATGCCATAAAAATCGTGAACCAATTATTGCTCTACATCGTGCTGGAATTTTATTTGCAGTCGGTGAAGTACCCGAGGATCCAGTGGCAGCCCCTAAACGCTTGCTTTTCTTAGAAGTTCTAAATGAGTTTAATCACAAGTTGTTAAAACAGGATAAGAAAGTGATTTTGAATTTCCTGGATCGTCGAATTTCACCAGCCCTGCCTTCAAGTAAACAAGAGGAATATCAGCCATTGTTTTTGTATCGTAATTCTCTGGTGCATGGAGAAACTGATCAAGCTCCAGTCAGTTCAAAGCGAGCTTACGCCCGCAAGCGGCGTGGTGATCATGGTGAGTTAGAAAATAGTGTATACTTTATGAGAAATTATCAAATTCATTTGATTTTTTTAGACGATGAAGAGGATGAGGACGATTACGAAGATGAGCACAACGATCCAGATTTCCGAGGATAAATATCCCCATGCCTTTGGTATATTCAAAAGTCGTAGTAGGACACGTAGTGTTGCAATTTTAAGCTAAGCGTGTAGTTCACCAATTATGTAATAAAAAAACATTCATTTTTCTCGACTCCATTAACTTTAGTTTCCATAAACCTGATAAGTTATTGTTATTAAGTTTATTAAAAATGAATAAATAAAGTTCTATTTTACATTGTATCATGAGAAAATATATTAATGAAACTTCAAATTATTTAACAAAACATAAAAAAATGTTTTCACAAATTAAAACTCCTATAGACTAAATAACATTTCACAAACTATTTTGGCCAATATTGTTCGGCATATTTGTTGGCTTTTAACATGGCCATTTCTAATTGTTCTTCAAATTGTGTTGAGGTTTTCTTGCCTTTCATATTGCAAACGTCATGGGGATTTTGACCTTTTGGTGCGGATACCTGAGCTTTAAAAATCGAAGCAAATTCCTTCAACCATTTTTGGGCATTAAAGTCTTCCGTTGGAATTCCTGTAAATTATTAAAACATAAGAAAAATCATAAGGAATATTCCATAAATTCGTTACCTTAGGTACACAACATCTGGCCTTGACTATGCCATCGGCCTTGGCTATGACCAAAATTGGACGGTCTGTACAATGTTTGGTGGCTTTTTGCAGTGGTACCTCTTCCATTAAAACTGAACTTGAAATGTAATGTACTAAATAAGGATGTTTAGCAGCAGGTTTCTCTTGAAGCAGATTTCGCATTTCAACATCCAAAAAGTCTCTGAAATTAAAAAAAACTTAAATCTTGTGGATGTGCTTTCTATTCTATTCATACTTAATATTAGTTCGTGCAGATTCCTTAAGACGTTTCAGAATGTCGTTTATGCGTTCCAGAATATCCATTTTAAACACGTAAGGTAATTGAATATCTGTGTGGAGTAAATTATGTCGGATCTTTTGCAACTCAACTTCTGTGGCATTGGACATTTTATCAGTCTTGAACTCTTTCTCCAACATATCAATACGATGTTTCAGCAATTCACTCACTTTGTGGACCTGCAAAAATAATGAAATATATAAAAAATCTAGATTTTTTAAATTAATATCCATAAATACCTTATCTGCCGCCTCCCCTGCGACCGCTGTAAAGGCATATCTGGCACGATTGTTTGCTTGAGGTTTGTCACGGAAAATTTACCCAATTCCTTGGTGTTTGTAACATGTGTTCCACAGCACAGCTCTTTTGATTTTAAATCGAAATTATCACAATTAATAGTCACCAAACGTAGACCAGTCTCGGGATATACCTCGCCAGGAATCATTGTAACATCATTTTGTTGTAAAATATCTGAAGCATTGCAAAGTTCAATATTCACTGGGGAGGCCGAAGAAATGATACGACTAAATATATATACAAAATACTTTTCATGAAACTAAGAATTCTGACACTACAACTTCTTTACCCTACCTTATTAGCTCCTCAATTTTCGCCACATCATCCTTGGTTATGCGTTTTCCTATTATACCGACTTCTAGCTTACAGCAGTCACTGGTTACCGAACTTGATACCTGATATGTTACTTTGTTGAATAGAGTTCTAATGGCACCATTTAATAAATGTGTAGCTAAAATAGAATCAGTTTTAGTTTTTAAAATGTTTTGAGATAACCCCCTCCATAGTTACCTGTGTGATGGCAAATATTTCGCTTCCGATGATTTTCATCAATTTGAAGTAGCACACTATCACCGGTCGCCAATGTAAATTGAGAACGTTCTTTAGGCAGTTCACACATGTGAACGACACAATCATTTATACAAACTACATTTACAACGTTAAGTTCTAAATTGTTATTATTTATCGACTTTACAACAATATGACCCCGATCAGATTGCTGACCACCCGATTCGTAGTAAAAGTTACTTGAATCTGTTATAATGGAAACAATGTCATTGGTGTCAGAGATTCCTCCATTACATACGACTTCATTAACACTGACATCATTGTACAAAATTCCCAACACTTTCGATTTTAATTCAGGTATAATGTATTTGTTATCCTCGTGGTTGTAAGTATACGAATATTTGTGATTATTATCTGTAGCTGGCAAGGATTTTGTCAATTCTGTCAACGAATTTTCTATACTTTTGTAGTTGATACTCGAATGATCGTTCAACATCATTGAATTCTTAGATCTTTGTTTGGCATTTGCCACTGCCTCTTTATAGCCAATCGTATCATATGTCATGTCTTCCAATTGGGCTAGTTTTATGAAATTTTCTTCGGTTAGACCATATGTATCCGAGAGTTTGTACAGAAAATCGCCGGGAATTGAATTATTCTTAAATGTATGTTTTACCGATTTGAATTCACGATATGCAGGTACAAAACCAGGGCATTTCATCAAATCAACATCTTCTAAATCCGGATATTCACTTAGAACTTCACTGAAAGCCTTTGTAGAATTCTCTCTTAAGCTTTTGAAAACTTCTTGCTCGTGTTTTATTAACTCCAATATATCGTTTTGTTTACTCTGTATTTCGGGATAGGCGGAACCCAAAGTTTCTGCCACAATTGGTATTAAATGGTGCAAAAGATTTTCATGAACAAAAATATTTTCCGAAACGGTTATGGCTTTGCGCAGAACACGTCTTAATTTTTGGCTACATATTAAAAAAAAATTATTTAATAAGTTCTTAACAATAAATGTTTTCAATACTCACTTCTGGTCCGGCAGCATTCCATCCGCCAAACATACTGCTATCATTCTAGCATGATCTGCTAGAATTCTATAGCCTGTATCTAAAGTTGCACTGTTGCTGCTAGTGGGAAATGAACCCGAGTACTGAGGTGCTTTCGATATCTGTTATTGAGGGGTAGCATAATTTTTTTTCTGTAAATTAATTTAATGACATTGATTTACTTGCCTTTTGAATTGTATTAAATATTGGCATGAATAAATCGGTATCGTAATTTGACGATTTATTCTGTAAAATTGCTGTAAGTCTTTCAAATCCCATTCCAGTGTCGACATGATGAGAGGGTAATTGCGTAATAGAACCATCTTCATTTCTATAAAAAATATAAGATAAAATAAATTTCCTCGCTCTACCTTATCTATATAATATAAGCAGATATTTGTTGGTGTGTTATACCTATTATATTGTATAAATACCAAATTCCATAGCTCGGTCAAATCAGAACGGCCAGCATTTACTAATTTAGCCCTTTCTTCCGGACTAGCTAAATCAGGTCTATGATCTATGTGAATTTCGGTACAAGGTCCACAAGGACCTGTGAGACCCATTTCCCAAAAGTTGTCCTTGCTACCGAAAGGTAGTATTCGAGAATTAGGAAAACTGTAAAGGAATTAGATAAATTTCTCCACAACCGAATATTGTTTTTTTACACACCCCAGACTTCGCCATATATCAACACATTCTAAATCTGCCGGCAAGCCTAAAACTTTATCGCCGGCAAAATATGTAACATATAGCCTTGATGGATCTATTTTATAGGGACCTTGTAGCAATTCCAAAGCCATTGCACAAGCTTCACGCTTAAAATCGAAGAAAAGAACTCAAATAACTTTTTTTGTTATAATCAAAGAATTAACCAACCTTGAAGTAGTCACCAAAAGACCAATTCCCCAACATCTCGAAAAAGGTGTGATGATATCCATCCTCCCCAACAACTGACAGATCATTATGTTTACCACCAACTCGTACACATTTCTGGGAATTTGTAACCCTTTTGTGTGGTGGCTGTGTCTTGCCCAGAAACACTGATTTGAACTAATAGACATGTAATAAGGAAAATAAAACATAAAACCACAATAATTTTGGTTCATCCTTTCGTCGCACCTGATTCATTCCGGCATTCACAAATGATACAGTTGGATCGCAGAAAGGCACAACAGGACTGGATCGCACAAATTTATGACCATGATTATTAATGAAAAAATCAACAAATGTTTTTCGTATTTCTCGCGAGGATAATACCCTTTGCAATTTTTTGACAGAAGAGTGCATCCTTTTTTACAAAATCCTCCTAACGATTAATATATAATATTCCTGCGGACTGATATAATTTTCTTCCAAAAATAAGCCGGTGTAAAAGGGGAGTGCCTAAATAAAAGCGTTCTAACATATGTTACCAAAAAAATGAAAAGCGCACCCATTCTTCAATTGCACAGGGTGTCATCGATGGGCAAGAACAAGAACAATAAAAAGGTAAGGTCAAGGTACCTTGGGTAAGGTAGAGCTACCAGCTGATTAAATTTTTCTCTGAGTGTGCCAGACTTCTGCGAATTTTGTGTATGTATTTATTGTTTTGAAAAATAAAAGCAAAATATTTTCAAAATAAATGATTGGAGGATACATAGATTATGGGGCGCGTTTTGAAGATATTAACCAGATTAGCAATGGAATTAGATCATATTTTTGAAATAAAATCCAGGCACTTAGTTCATCTTTCGCTTTATTTAAGTCATTTAAAAATGAGGAAAAATGTGAAATAAATGAAAACAACTTGTAGCATATAATTTGAATAATTCTGACAGGAAGCGGGCATAGCCTCAGTATTGCTATAGTTTTACGAAGCTGTTCTACTTTCTTGTTGTACCATGGGTAAAATTATGTGGGGTTTTGTCAATGGGGTTTTCACTATCGGCTCAAAATCGGAATATAACTCATTTATGGCTCTGTGATATATAGTCCGTATTGAGTCTTGGACCCGGAAATTTGGAATCAAATATATGGGAATTCCTCTCCATCTCTTAAGAAAAAAGTCTTTTTCCGGAAACAGGCTAAAATAGTGGACATGTCAAAAAAAAAAAAATCTCAAAAAAATCGGAGAGTTTTTTCTAAACTAGAATTAAGCCTAGAATTAGAAGAACGTAAATTTTTTAACTATGATTACATTTTTAGTATTGATAAAAGTGCAAAAATAGTAAAAAACATGCAGGAGATTGTAGAAGAGAACAGATATGTTAAATATGACTTATATGTGCATTTTTCCAGAAACTACAAGAATCTAAAGCGGAAGGTGAAGCTTTTGTTCGTGGTAGAAGAATATAGGTAGTCTCATCGAAACAGCTGCTGGGACAATAAAATGTCAAACCAATTTTGAAAAAAACTCTTTCATACAAGGTCTGGAACAAAGCATTTGTGTTGTTTAATAAAGGCACTGCGTCCGATAATATCGATTGAAAAAACTATCAACCGATATCCATCTTAAATGAAAGTATCGATGCTATCGACATTGCCATCGATGATATATCTAAACAAACAACAATAAACATGTGCGACGAAAATCCCAAGGAAGTAGGAGTCACAAGTTCCTCGGACAAATTGGAAGATGAAAATCGTCCAGCGTTTGGAAATAGATTTTTGACCAATCAGGATGATGTTTTTTCCCATAACGCATGGTAAATATTTAAGAAATTTAGGCAACTTTTTGTTATACAGCGTAGCAAAGAGGCCATTATCTATACTCCCCTCTGACTTGGAGCTCACTCGGTATCGCAAGAAACCAGCTGGAGGAGGAAGAATATTAACAAATAAGTCGATGTTTAATGAGTTCTATGCCTGGTATTGACATAACAACATCTAACTATAGAAATGAATTCTATTTATGTTTCTCTTTAGGGATAATGTGGAATGGGACGAAGAGCAAGAACAACATGCATTGCAAGCCGTACAAAAGAACTCCACCGTGAAAATGTCTGACGAAGACAAAGCCAAGTTCAAAGGCGATGCAGACAAATTTTGGGATTGCTTCTATGGTGTTCATCAGAATAGATTTTTCAAGGATCGTCATTGGTTATTTACAGAGTTTGCTGAATTGGCTCCCAACAAAGATATACAAGAAAGTAGAAGTATTTTTGAACTTGGCTGTGGCGTAGGCAACACTATATTACCCATACTAAAGTATAGTACAGAACCAAATCTGAAGGTATACGGTTGCGATTTTTCCGCAAAGGCAATAGACATTTTTAGAAATCATCCAGAGTTTGATGAAAAACGTTGTGAAATATTTGTCATGGATGCGACATTGGAAAATTGGGAAGTGCCGTTTGAACCAGAGTCACAAGACATAATAGTTTTGATATTTGTTCTGTCTGCCATTGAGCCTGGCAAAATGAAACATGTGGCGGAGAATTGCTATAAATATCTTAAGCCAGGTGGTTTAGTGCTTTTCCGTGACTATGGCCGTTATGATTTGGCACAACTACGTTTCAAGAGTGGAAAATGTTTAGAGGATAATTTCTATGTTCGCGGAGATGGTACCATGGTGTACTTCTTCACTCAAGAAGAAGTAAGGAATTTATTTACCGGCGTTGGATTTAAGGAAGAACAAAATGTTATAGATCGAAGGCTGCAAGTCAATCGAGGACGTATGTTAAAGATGTATAGAGTGTGGATACAAACTAAATACCGAAAACCGAATGTTTGATAATGGAATACTACTAGAATTAATTTTTTATACTTGTGTAAGCCAATTAAATAAAGGACGTATGCAGAAATATAACATTCCGTGGAAATTAAAACAAGTGTTAATATAGTTAATATAAATAAATAAAACATAAATCGCTTTGTTTGAAGTGGACATAAACAAAGGTAGAACAGTTTTCAAAAAATTTTCGATCTATCGAAATTTCTATCTAAAATAAGCATACAGAAAATATTTTCGATCGAAATTTTTCGATATCGAAAGCAAGCATTTGGCCCCAATGGCGCAATAACAAGTACTCTGCTCCAAAAGTTATTGGTCTGTTCCAGAACTGCAAGAATGTAAAAAAAATTACTACGATAACCGATATAATATAACCTTTATGAAATCGAAAAAATTGTAAAACTAGTGGATTCTTACAGGTTTTGGAACAGAGCATATGCTATTATCATGGTATAAGAATATAGGTAGATGCATCAACGCTTGGGAACATTGATATGTCAAAATTTTTAAGATGTTTTATGAAAAATAAGTGGATTTAAAAATGTTTTTTTTATACGACGCAAATCAGAGGTTGAATTTTTTAAAAATTTTTACAAATTGTCATAATTTTTCATTCAACATTTTCAATTCCAAAAACGGTTTGGTAGTTAATTGTCCCAGCAGCTGTGTCGATGCGACTACCTGTATTCTTCTACCATTTGAACTCCAAATTATGAAAGAAAATTTATTTAGATTAGTTAAAACTGTTGACAATCACATATCATAATCACCTCTGAAAGACATTGTATAAGAAAACATTCTGAAATCGATTTATTTCTCCAAAAACTTTTTCATATTTTTGACATATATTATGCTTGCCAGTGTGACATTTCATTCATCAATCATTGTAAAGAAATGTCTGTCCATTTCAATGAATCGCTTATAGGTACCGAATTCCGATTTCACAAATCGAATAGGTTTCCATCACATACCTGAATCTATATAATTCACACGTTAATTATGAAAAACTCCTGTTTTCCCTGTGTTGAATAATATAGCTCTTTTTCCTTCTTCTCCTTTAATCTGAGTTCATGTTTTCAAGCTAATTTCAATGAATGATAATGTGGCCTTATCTCATCATTAATAGTTTTAAGCTTAGTTTCATGAAATTTTATTTTCATAAAAAAACTTGTATGTAAACGGCGGGTTAAATCGAGTTTAAGTCTATTCGATTGTAAAAAAATAATGATTCGATTTTGTGCCGATATCGGTAATCGAATAGTAACGATAGGCATTTGTCGATCTATGTATGCCTACTTTTATCCAATTTTTTATTTGTACGTGAACGTCGAACGTCGCGAAGTGTGCAAGAACGAGATCCTCCGACGGCTGCACAGCCCGAAAAACGAAACCCGATAACCGATTAATCATCAATTTTCCCACTTGTGTGTGATTGTTGTTAAAAAAAATTTCCACAGCATAAATATTTATTTGTGAATCTGCAGTGTTATGTGCGAAATTGATTAAAGTAAGCAAAGCAATTGTTTATTAAGTAGAAACATCAATGTGCGCCGAATGGGCCTGTGAAAAATGAGGAATTGAATATGGCCAATACATAAAATCCACCACAAAAAATAATGGTACTGGAAAACGGTGTCGTCTGCAAGTAGTTTTTTTTCTTGTCTTCTTTGCTCGGGAGGCCCCTTGCAATATAGTCTGCTGCTTGAAGTTTTGTGTCTACACATATTGCAAAAACTTTTTTTGCTGGAAATCGCTATTGATTAGTGCAAAAAAATGTTGGAGTGTAAATAACAAAAAAGTGAAACGTTGTTTATTAAACCAAAACAAAACGTGAAAGCTACAATAACAACACGACAACAATGAATAGTGTTAATTAAACAAATAGAGCTATACATACAACACCCATTTTTCAACGAAAAGAAGCTGCTAAGCAGACGAAGAAAGAGTAAACAATCTTGGTTGTTTTGCATTTGAGCATTTGATGATAGATGAATAATAAGAAAGGGCACGGAAAATGCAAAGGAGAAAAACAAATGCATTGTGTGATTTATTGATGAAAAATATAGAGGAAGAGAGAGTGTAGTGGAATTGTGCAATTCTGGTGCCCGATGTCATAAAAAAATAGCTTCGGATTTTAACGTCGCGTCTTTTGATTACTTTTGTCGTCAACAGAGACGGAAGAAGAATATTGAGAGTGATGCACTAACGTTTAGGAGATTCAAAAAGTTTGGGGCAACAGAACTTCGGACTTTGAAAATTTTAATTGCAAATTCTCAAGTAGCATTTTACTAATATTAGAGCTAAATTCTTTTCATTAAAAATCCATTATAAAGTTCTGCTGAAAGAGAACACTTTTGTGGTACAAAAGAAAAGAGTTATATTGAAGTCTCTTTGATTTCTCATTGCATTCGAGAGATCGTTCTTTTACCTGTCCCATTCCATTTCATGTTCCTACCTAGAAGCCATCATTAATGCCACACACAAGTCATACATTTTACCTGTCTGCCCCTTTAAAATTATTCTTTATGCCCTATCTCTTTTGTGTTTTTGTTGTTTGCATTTGAGTATTCGGTTTTTATTATTAATCATTTCTTACGTTTTTTATCTTCCGTCTCTGTGTATGAGTGCGCGTTTAATCGACGACCCCGAGTGTGTGTGTTTTTGTGTTCTTATGTATTTGTGTGCTACTACATTAAACTTTTCTTCAAACAAATTGTTGATTTAATTGAATTTCGTTTTTTCATTGTATTCCTTCTTCTTTGCCTTATGAACGTCTAGCTGACTGGCTGACTGACACCCTGCTCTCGACAATACCGCAAACAAACGATCATAATCGAGTCATTCATTTTTAAGTGCATAAAATAGCCGCTCAGTAATATTTGTTGTTGCTGCGGCTGCTGCTATTCTGACAAATACATAACAGTGTTGCCAACTTGTTTGTGCTTCCTCAAATAATATAGAAAGAGAGGGAGAGAGAGAAAAAATACAAACGTCAGCTTGCAACAAAAAACCAAACTAAATCAAAACAAAACATTGAAAAAAAGTGTCTGCTGTAGCCTACCAAATTTTGGGGATTACGACAGCAGCTCTCCCGAATACATTTCTTCTTTGGTGGATTACATTAACAATTTGTAAAACTGGCGGAGGAGACGGCAGAAAATTCCAACATGAGTTGGGGTATTGAATTATGGGTAAGTTTGGAAATTGATTTGTGTTTTGATGATTGATAGTTTCAATTTTATTGTGTAGATATGCATTGGGAAGAAACATGTCAATATTGAAGGCAATCTATTGAGCTAAGAAACAGCATTATTCAATTAACTTACCAAAATCCAATTTGGTGCAACAAATTTATATCAGTTAAAAAATTAATGGATAGGGTATGGAGCAAAAAAAAAACTAACTTAAAAAAACATTGATGTTACACAATCCTGTCCTTATCAGAATTAAACTCCAATGGCTTACACTATATATTGGACAATCGTGGGGTCGTATAATGACGTATAATTCCAGTTTTCTTCGATTTACCAATCTAATTGGAACCGTAGGTTTTCAGAAGAGAAGTTGGAAATGAGTATATGTGCACATGGTGAATGAAAGTAGAATTATGTGCAGTAGTTCAAGCTCACTAGAGAAGAATAAGAAAAATAATTAAAGGCAGAAGGAAAGGATCACTAATATAGGACATTTGAGGTATTGTTGTGTAGCAAAGGTATTGGAAAGCAGTATTGAATCAAATAATGAATTAATTGGCTAGGATATCTGGTAAAGACGTAAGACATGTAAACGAAAACCCAAGTATTACTCGGGTGCTAAGACTGTCTCTTTTATTGTGTTCAGTGATCCTGCTCTGTTGATTCCATTAGGAGAACATGAGCTAAAATAGCAATGATGCATTACCTAACACAGGCGGATAGTGCATGATGTTTCGAGACGATGTCAGATTTTATCTTGGAACATTAAATACACATTGTAAGCCCATGCGATCTGCTCTTTCATTGTTTAAAACAGTTCTTCATTATAGAGAATATCTCAATTTGCAAAACGCCACAAGCGCTAGGAAACATTTAGGTTTTCCAGTTTTTTAACGGCCTTCAACAACCTTGTATCCCACCGTATACGCATGCATACCGAGCAGTATTGTGAAACTAATGACAGCTCCCAGATCCCAATAACATCTCTACACTGTTAGCGTCGTGTTTTGCTTCATCTCACCGGACGACAAAATATTATAGAAGTAATTAATTCAGATTACGGGTAAATTTTCGAAGTCTCTATTACCGAAGAAATTATAATCTGAAGGTTTATATGGAGTACTTTTGAAAAAAGAATACATTTTCAGGGTCATCTTTCATAGCAAACCACTTAAATGGCCAATAAGAAAGGTCTTCTTGCACTTTATAGGTCATCCTATGAATGTTCTCCCATGTTTCATTTTAAAATGTCTTTTTTAGAAAAAATCTAAAATTAGAACACGCTTTTTTCAACCCTTCTTTCAATAGAAGACCACTTAACGAAATTCGCTGTAAATCTGGAGATTGTGTTCCCGGTGTACGGAAAAGTTTTTTTTTTGCAAAGAACTTTCCATGTAGGCCCAAGTGGAATAGATCCCATTTTACCTCCCCATATTCCGTATATAGATGATTTTAAAAACATTTTGCGAGGGAATTTTCGCTAAGTATTTGGATACCGTAATGGGTTCCACATTCTGTTGCAAATACTTGTCTATCTAAGACCAAATTTTCCTATAGCTCCTACATAAGGGTACCCCATCGATATTCCGAATTTGGATGATTTTTGGCACACTATTAAAGGGAATTTTCCCAAAGCTGGTATTTGGCGTTTGCAGAGGATCCCACCTTCTGTGGCAGATAATTACCTTTACAGGCCCACGCGTATAGCCTCCATATTACGGTAACCCCACGATATTTGGCATTTTGATGACTTTTGGTACATTTTCACCGGAATTGTTTAATTTACTATTTGGAGTTCGTTCGTATTCCAGTGCAAGTTTTCGTATAGACTCCATAAAAGGTTGCATCCCAATATTCGGGATTTGAAAGATTTTTTGCCCAAAATTCAATAGAATCGTTCGATTTTTGGTATTTGGAGCTGTCAATAGATACCACCTTCTCTGGCAAATGAAAGTCTATACAAGGGCCAAGGGGAAAGTCTATACGTTGGTTTTCTCCAAGATATTTAGTGCCTCATCGAAACAACGTTTTTAGACACCAGGTCTCTATGAATCAAATCCGTTTCAGGATATTTGGAGTCGGTCTATCGATTTCCGTCCGTCCGTCCGTCCGTCTGGCTTGCTGGTGCGCACGATAAATCTCGAAGGGAGTATCGGATTTGATCCAAACTTGGTACATCGTAATGTTATTATCTAACTTAGAGTTCGAAGATGGGCATCGGTCCATTCCTTCTGATACCTCTCACACAAGTCAACATTTTCAAAGAAAATATTTTACTAAATTTATTTTAAAATAATTTCAATATTTGAATCTGAAAGTTTCAACTAAGTCATTCTACTACACATATCTTTTCTGGCGCATTACTCTCCTTGCAGGTGAATGAACTAATAAAATTTTACCATACACCACGCAACGACCATGTTGTTAACTTTACATCTAGGAAATGCAAAAACAACCCCCAAAATGTAGGGTTTTACACAAATAACCATGAACTACTCTCACTCAATACGGTCTGAGGGTAACAATACGTATAAATAACTGTCCAAAATGGTTAGTTTGATTCGGAAATAGAACACAGTATGACATAAATTTAAGGGTTCAGATCAACGAATAAAATACCAATTGGAAAATGATAACATCGAACATGAGGGATGGGGAGGGGATGTTACTCTGACACTTGGAAGCCAACATGGCTAGGTGTTTAAAACATGTGGGTGTTTTTTTTTTCCTGCTTCTTCTTCGAATTATTATTTTGTGCGTTGAGTATTGAAAATAATAAATAAATATTACGCCATACTTCTTTCTTGGTGCTGCTAAATGGCAAAAATGGCAATAAACAAACAGAAAAATACCAACTTTTTTTTTGAATAAAAAAATTCTTGGCTTATAAGTCACAAAAAGATATTCAGCGCACACAAAGAACTAACAACGCAATCTGTCCTAATAAAATAAAAAAATCATATACAATATAACATATGAGTATATATGCTTGGCCATATGTAAATCAACATATGTATGCGCAGATATTGGCCGGTATGGAAACAAATTTACATAAAACTCGTAAAACCAGTTCAACGACAAATTGAATTTAGCACTGGCGGCAGAGAAGCAAGAATTGTGGCAAAGAGAACAACAGAAGAAACAAAAAAATAAAGAAAAAACAACTTAAGAAATAAACATTAAAAAATATACGTTAAAAAGTAAATTTTTCGTTTTGTGTTTGGGAAGAACGCGGAACAATAACAACAACGACAACTCAACATTTATGTCGTGCCTTAGCTGGCTGACTGAGTGACTCGTCGTCGTTTGGTTAAATACCCAACCGCCACGGTGCGATTGTTGTTTGGCGGGGTATTGACCACGTTTTCCATGTTGCCATGAAGAATCAAGCAAGCCAGTAGTAACCAACAAACGACAACACTAGCTTTTTTCTTTGGTCAAGAGACACAACAGACTCTTGGCTTGGCGTCTATCTCGTTTGCATTTTGTGTGTGTGTGCGAGTGTGTGTGTATGTCTTTCACAGACAACAAAACTTGAAGATGTTCTCAAATGAAAATTTGTAAATTTTTTCCTTTGCAAATAAATTTGTTACATTGATCAGGTTTTTTATACCCTCCATCATAGTATGGAGGGTATATTAAGTTTGTCATTCCGTTTGCAACACCTCGAAATATAGAAATTTAGACCCCACGAAGTATATATATTCTTGATCAGCATAAAATTCTATGTCGATTTAGCGATGTCCGTCCGTCTGTCCGCCCGCCGTCTGTGGAAATAAGTCTAGCTTCCGAACGAAATGAAGTAGGTTGATAAAATTTTACTCACATGTATATCATGTCTGCAGGATTTTTGGTATTGAAAATGGGCTATTTAGGCCCACGTTTTGGTATAGCCCCTATATGATGGTACCTCCCTTCGGATTTTTCATGATTTTAGCGACATTATTCACCGGAAATGTTTCAAATTTGATATTTTAAGTTCATCATGGATAATACAGCCTATGACAGAAAATTGTTTGTGCAGGTCCACGTCTTCGTATAGCCTCCATATAACGGTACCTCCCTATATTCGGTATTTTTACAATTTTAGTGACATTATTTTTCGATTTTTTTTTTCAAATTTGATATTTGAAGTTCTTAATGGATACTGCAGCCTATGACAGAAAATTGTCTGTGCAAATCTACGTTTTCGTATTACCCCCATACAATGGCACCTCCTGATATTCGGTTTTTTGATAAATTTAGCGACATTATTCACCCGAATTGTTTCAAATTTCGTTCGTTCGTTCGTAATGGATACTGCAGCCTAAGGTGAAAAATGTCTGCGCAGGTCCACGTTTTGGTATAGCCCCCATATAATGGTATATCCCTATATTCGGTATTTTGGTGATTTTAGCAACATTATCCACCGGAATTGTTTCAAATTTGGTATTTGAAGTTCGGAATGCACACTACAGCCTATGACAGAAAATTGACTGTGCAGGTCCACGTTTTGGTATAGCCCCCATATAATGGTACCTTCCTATATTTCGTTTTTTGATAATTTTAGCGACTTTATTCGCCGGAATTGTTTCAAATTTGGTATTTGAAGTTCGTTATGGATACTACAGCCTAAGACAGAAAATTGTCTGTGCAGGTTCACGTCTTCGTATAGCCCCCATATAACGGTACCTTCCTATATTCGCCTTTTTGGTGATTTTAGCGACATTATTCAACGCAATTGTTTCAAATTTGGTATTTGAAGTTTGTAATGGATACTGCAGCCTATGACAGAAAATTGTCTGTGCAGGTCCACGTCTTCGTATAGCCCCCGTATAATGGTACCTCCCGATATTTGGTATTTTGACGATTTTAGCGACATTATTCACCGGATTTTTTTCCAATTTGGTATTTGAAGTTCATAATGGATACTACAGCCTAGGACAGAAAATGGTCTGTGCATGTCCACGTCTTCGTATAGCCCCCATATAACCGTACCTCCCGATATTTGGTATTTTGGTGATTTAGGGGACATTATTTACCGAAAATGTTTCAAATTTTATATTTGAAGTTAGTAATGGATACTACAGTCTAAGACAGAAAACAGGTCCACGTCTTTGTATAGCCCTCATATAACGATACCTCCCGATATTCGGTATTTTGATGATTTTTGCGGCATTTTTCACTTGATTTGTTTTCCAATTTGGTATTTGAAGTTCGTAATGGATACTACAGGCAATGACAGAAAATTGTCTGTGCAGGTCCACGTCTTCGTATAGCTCCCATATAACGGCACCTCCCGATATTCGGTATTTTGGTGATTTTAGCGACACTATTCGCCGGAATTGTTTCAAGTTTCGCATTTGAATATTGTAATGGCTTATGACAAAAGTTGCCTATGCAGGCCCACGTCGTTGTATAGTCTCTAATATAACGGCTACATTTAGTATTTTTAAAATTTTATCAGCATTTTTAAGGGATTTCATTTTTTTTTGAAAATTTACAAATTTGTTCCAAATGGTGGAGGATATTCAAAGTTCGGCCCTGTCGAAATTATTTTTTTTTTTGGTTTTGATACTTCTGCTTCTTCTTTCGTATGCCAGTCAGTTTATAATTGTTTATAACAGTTAATCATACTAAATTGTAATGTTAATGTTCACGGACATACAAATAACTTTTATTTCTTTTCTTGGCTTTTAAGCCATTCTACTGTTTTATTCAATCTCAAATCATTTCAAATGAATAAAAACAGTGTTCTGACAATTTGCATACGCAGAGATCTCTGGATTAGATATTTTTAAATTGTGTGCATAAACTGGGATTCTATTTTTTTCTAATCTGTCGAAATTAATTGTTCTTTATTTCGACTTGTGTTTTACTCTTTTTTACGATGGGTAGTGAATGAAGTGTTTAGCTTGTTTTTTGTGGCCATAAAAATTTAAATTAAATGGATTTGATATAAAGGTAAATTGAATTGTTTGTATTCAAAAAATATGAGTTTTGCTAATTGTGTTTAGATTTATGGCAGAAAAACTAGAGTGCATTAGAATGTATGGTTGGAAGTTCCAATGCATTGAAGTTGCGTGTTTGGTGGGAAAAAGGTGAAGCAAAAGAGGAAGAGAATTCTTCAACTCTGTGCAACCTGTTGTTCCTTCAATTCCTCCAAAACGTTGAATATTAAAGGAAACACCGGCTCCCCTCCCCCTCTATATTTTCGGGATTGTATGGAATTCATCAACTCTATTCGCTTTGGAATTATCAAGTCAGTTTAAGAATGTACGGATTTTATTTTTTCGAAGATAAATTTTACCCTATCCGCACTTAGTTCGTTTAGAAATTATAAAGTCTGTCCCGGGCTGGAGGGATGTAGCCAGCGTTTCCCATCCAATTTCTTATATTTAAAAGCAGTAATAACTTGATATTGTTACGAAATTAGGGTTCATTCTAACCGCTTAAATCTAGAAGCTGGTTAATTTCTCTGTGAGATTTTTATGATTCCAACAATACTTTATTGAATAATTCACACAGGACTTTTCTTTACACAGATTCCACTTAACATTCTCTAAGCTTCATTTTAACTTATTCGCGGTTTTAGACCTGTGACCTGTTTTACAATTATTTGTCTGGATTTGGATTCTCACTCGTATTAATGAGTCCTTAACTTTACACTGAAGTTTCGAGAATCTCAAAGCAGGTTTTAGAAAATCCTTTATTGGAATGACAACCACGCCCAATCATCAAACCACATAAACGAATGCATGTAAACAACAAATGGAACGGTGATTATAAATACGAGTGAGTGGGAGAAAAAATAAGAAAACTAAATAGAGATATTTTTGGGAAAGAAAGTGCAATAATAACAATTGGAAGATGAGGATGGGATATGTATTTTGGTACCCCAACCCCAGAAGGGGTTGGCAGATGTATATCATCTTCACAACAGATCTTGTGTTAGCAAAAATATTTGGATGTGTGAAATTTGAAGAGAATTGGATGCTTATTTCGCTTTCTTTGAGCGTTTTGTTTTTCAAATTCTTGAACCCTATGTGGGGGAGTTACTAGAAGAAATGGTGCGATCTCTACCATCTTTATAACAGATCTTGCGTTCATGGAAATATTGAGATGTATCAAACCAGAATGGAATCGGACGTAATTTTTGTGTTTTACGAGCTTCATGGATACTCAATGTTTTGACCCTTTGTGGGGGAGGCGCTTGAAGTAGTGGACCGATATATCCCATCTTCACACCAGACCCTGGATCAACAAAAATAATGTGATCTGTGTAATTTGAAGAAAACCGAATGCTTATTTTGGGTTTTATGACCGTTTTGGTTATTCAAAATGTTGACCCTTTGTGGGTAAGGTACCAGAAGGAATGGTCCAATCTTTACCATCTTTATAACAGATCTTGAGTTATTGGAAACATTTAGATATATCAAGTCTGAATGGAATCGGATGTTAATTTCGTGTTTTATGAGCTTCATGAATATTCAAAAGTTTGACTCTTTGTGGGGGAGGTACCAGAAGGGGTGGACCGATATATTCCATTTTAACACCAAACCTTGGATTAATAAAAATATTGGGATGTGTGAAATTTGAAGATAATCGGACTCTAACATCCCATTTTATAAGAGTTATAATTATTCCAAATTTTGACGCTTTGTGGGGGAGGTACTTGATGAAGTGGACCAATATTGTCCATTTTCGCACCTGACCTAGCACTGATAAAAATACTACGATTTGCAAAGTTGGAACAAAATCGGATTATCCTTTCTTTTTCTGTTCAAAAAATGTATTTTTTGAAAATTTCGACCTTTTGTGGGAGAGGTACCAGAAGGAGTGGACCGATATATTCCATTTTAACACCAAACCTTGGATTAATAAAAATATTGGGATGTGTGAAATTTGAAGATAATCGGACTCTAACATCGCATTTTATAAGAGTTATAATTATTCCAAATTTTGACGCTTTGTGGGGGAGGTACTTGATGAAGTGGACCAATATTGTCCATTTTCGCAGCTGACCTAGCACTGATGAAAATACTACGATTTGCAAAGTTGGAACAAAATCGGATTATCCTTTCTTTTTCTGTTCAAAAAATGTATTTTTTGAAAATTTCGACTTTTTGTGGGGGAGGTACCTGAAGGAGTGAACCGATATATTCCATCTTAACACCACACCTTGAGTTAATATAAATATTGTGATGTGTGTAATTTGAAGACAATCGGACTCTTACAGCACATTTTATAAAAGTTATAATTATTCCAAATTTTGACCCTTTCTGGGGGAGGTACCAGAAGGAGTGGACCGATATTGTCCATTTTTGCACTGACGCAAATATTACGATTTGCAAAGTTGGAACAAAATCGGATTATCCTTTCTCTTTCTGTGCATTAAATTATTTTCTATGAAAATCTTGACATTTTGTGGGGGAGGTACCAGAAGGAGTGGACTGATATTGCCGATCTCCGAACTCGATCTAAGTTTGATAATAATATTACGACGTACCAAGTTTGGATCAAATCGCATACCCCCATCGAGAGTTATCGTGTGTATCAGCCAGACATGTGGATGGATGGACATAGCTACATCGACTCCAAATGTCCTGAAACGGATTTGGTCCAAAGAAAAACCGTTATTTCGGTGAGGCACGTTTTGGCCGAGGGTATATATACCCTCTGTAGCCATATGGCTGAGGATATAAAACCCGTTATTTTCAAAAACTTGTTGTCGGGGATATGTCCTTCCATCATGGACTCTCTGCTAAATGTTATAAAAATTCCCATAAAATATGATTGTAAATATTATTTTATTGGTTATTTATTGAACAAAACATAACAAGTTGTATTCATACAATAAGAATTTTATCTATTTTGCTATTGTTTTTTTTTTCTTATCACGCATTCGAGTAATCGTTTGTGAAAATCCCCTCCTCACACCAACACCATGATGAGGATGATGATGTAGGCACAGAGGCACAGTGTATATGCATGTCTCAACAATAAAAAAAACAAAAGCCAAATTTGCGTGACGAATATAAGCAGGTTCCGTTCTTTTGCTTGTTCACGGTTAAGGTTTTGTGCATAATTTTACAAAAACAATAAGAAAAAAAAAAACACTAACAACGCTAAAATCAAAATTGTCGGTCGGTCGGCGGATAGTTAGAAACTAGATAAGAGGGTCAATTATGACGTCGCTTTTGACTGACTAGCTCTGTTTAACTGTTTGACTATCCGCCTAGTTTGTTTTCGTCTCTCTGGCTCATTAATAACAATTCAAAAAAAAAAAAAAATGATGAATTAAAAATATGACAAGAGATGGATTTCAAGACACGGGGATTAGTCGACACAAACATGTTGATGATGATGATGAGTTATGACAAAATTCAGTCAGACGGAGATGGCAAACTTTCTTCTAGACTTTTGTAAACAAATTTCACTTTAATATGAAATTATTTGTTTGTTGGATTATGGCCATAATCATTTGTGAAAAAAAAAAAAAAAACAAAAAAAGACTCTCTTTTCCTAACGTTTGGCGTTAAGTAGTAAAATTTTTAATAAGCTGTTAAATCGCATGCCATGGAAAAGTGAATTTCTTTGCCATGGATAATTACATTGGCAACTACAAAGGCCTACTAGCATTCGGTGGCAGCCTCTGGAAATCTCTTATCCCAAATGAATGAATTGAGATGATGTTCTTCAAATTGTGAGTTTTGTAAACAAAAGATCTACTGCGCATGGGCATAGTCTTTCAACGCAATGTTAAGAGGGCTGTGGTTATGATGCTCAATTATCCCATATTGCCCGAGGAAAAGGTCTGGCTTAGTTCCGATTGGTATTTCAAACTACTAAACGGAAATAAATGTACACAAATGTAGCGACTATAGAAATGAAGAGAAAAATAGATATTCTTAGCTGTCAATGTTATTTCTTCTTTACCCCCAATAACCACAAACAAATTGACACACAACATGTGTGCCTGTCTGCCAGCCAGCCAAACGTCAAACATTGTTTTTACAGCCTCGTCATCATCAGCTCTTCAAATTGTAAGCATTGAAATTTCTTTTTGTTGTTTTTGTGTTTTTTCCCTATTATTGACGTTCCGTATGGACTTCCTCACGACCTTTCCAATTGCATTTCGAATATATTGAAAGAGATTGGATGGGAGAGAGAGAGAGAGATGGGGCCTCGCTCTGTATTTTTACACCTACAATTAATTGAACTTGAGATTATTTTTGAACAGTGTGCGAAGAAATAAAAACAAAACAAAATTAGAAAGAGCTAGGAGAAAATCACTACTTACAGATTAAAAAATTACACAGACAACAAAGAAAAAAGGAAAAAAGTGGTTAAGTTTGGTCGGGCCGAACATTGAATATCCTCCATCATTTGGAACGAATTAGGAAATTTTCAAAAATAACAATACTATCTTAAAAATACCAAATATTGCCGTTATATTGAGGTCTATACGAAGACGTGGACCTGCATAGACAAATTTTGTCATAAGCTATTACAATATTCAAACACAAAACTTGAAAAAAACTCTGTTGAATAATGTAGCTAAAATCATCAAAATACCAAATATATAGGGAGGTATCGTTATATCGGCGATATACGAAGACCTGGACCTGCATAGGCTGTAGTACCTATTAGAAACGTCAAATAAAAATTTCAAACAATTGCGATGAATGTTGTACCCAAAATCGTCAAAATACCAAATATAGGGAGATACTGATATATGGGGCCTATGCGAAAACCTGGACCTGCATATACAATTTTCTGTCATAGACTGTGGTTCCAATTACGAACTCTATAGTTATTCAGGGCCTCATTAAATAAAATACCTTCTCAAAAATTCTCAAAATCGTCAAAATACCAAATATAGGGAGATACTGATATATGGGGCCTATGCGAAAACCTGGACCTGCATATACAATTTTCTGTCATAGACTGTGGTTCCAATTACGAACTCTATAGTTATTCAGGGCCTCATTAAATAAAATACCTTCTCAACGTCTTATATTGTTCTTTGAATATGAGGCCTTCTAAAAGACTACTATGCATTTCATCTGAAGGACGACTCCAAATGAAGATCATCGATGAAAGACTCAATTTATAGGAGAGACCTACTAGACATAGAAGGCCTTCAAAAGGCTTACTATATTCAGACGACATTTAAATGTATTCTTTACTTAAAATACCTTTCAATTACCTTTTATAAATTGAAGGTCATCAGATGGCTTCCCAAAATGAAAGTTCTTTTGAAGGTCTTCTATAGAAGCTACTACATCTCTTGACTTTCTATAAGTAGAATGCCCTGGAAAATTATCTTATAAATAGAAGGTCTTCTGTAGTTATGAGTTGGTCTTTAGGACTTTTTGAATTAAGGACATTCTATGTACTTTTGAGGATCTTGAAAAAATCTCTGGACTGTATATAGAAAGCTCTGAAAGAGGCCTTCAGTTATAGAAGACTTTCCAATGATGAATATAGCAAAAGTCGAATTCGGTGGTTAAATTATTTCCTCGTGTCTTCAAAGCATTGAATTTCTCACATGTCCTTCAGAAAGAAGAAATATATAGAATGATATATAAGGGACCGAAAACAAAATGTTTTCTACTGTTGAAAGGTCTCTCAGTGCCTGCAATGAATTGAAGACCTTCCATATCCTTCTGAAGGAATATCTTCTCGGGTACCAAATAGATGCGAACCATTCTGAGGTTCTTCTATAATAATGACCTCCTAAGGCTAGACGATCTTTTGATGGTCTTCTGGTTGTAGGCAACCTTTCAAAGAATTATCCCTCTCGAAATGGCTTTCATCTGCTTTATTCTCAATGAATCGAAGGGCTTCGATTTCCTCCAGAAGATTATATTCTCGGAAATTCTATGGATGGGAATCTTTCTAATAGACGATCTTAGAATAGACGATCTCTTGATGGCCTCTGAAAATCTTTCAAAGGACTTTCGGTGATAGGTGATGTAGCAAAAACCTTTGGCATATATAAAATCTTGTCATGAACTTTATGAGGTATAAGACCTCCGGTCTTCTCCAATGCCCTATAGACAAAAGACCTAATTAAAGACTTTTAAGCATATAAAACCTTCCTAAAGACACACTCAAGACTGAAGAAGATTGTCTACCGGCATTCTGCAGACAAAAGACTTTCTGAAGTTCTGAAAAAAATTAACTTTAACATATCGAAGATCTTCAATAGATCTCTAATAGATCGAACACCTTTCACCCAGCAAACATAGAAGAAAATTTTGCATTATTTTAACAATGGATTGTTGCGTGAAAAAAGTATATGTATATTTATATAGTATATAGTGGCCAGAAACACTTAAAGTCGAAAAATAAGTTCTTATATATTTAGATACCATAGTCGACAAATAAATTTCATTGAATTGCAGTGGCCAAAAAATTGTTAAAATAATGTTTGGTAAACCAATTTTGCTGGGCAATAACGTTCTGTGTATGGAAGGCCTTAAATAGGTCTTCTATAAACCGAGAATGCCCGCCTAGTTAAAAAATAAAATTTTCCCCATTTGAACCCACAGTCAACAATATGGCCTCCCAACAAATGTATGCATTCATGCACGTATGTGTGTATGTTTCCCGTCAATTATCAACAGAAAGTGCAACAACGAACATACTCCTCCTTTCTTCCTCCATGTAAACTCCCCACCACATTTTCCATCAACATCCAATCACTTGAAAACTTCATAGATAAACAGTGGCAAATAGTCATTAGCTGCAGCGTTTGTTAGTAGTTCATTTGTTTCGCTATTAGTACGTCGCCGTTGACGCGCTCACTACTTTGTCGTTGGGGCATGTAATGTAAACTATATAGGCTCTGGTTATTGTTCCGACGACTAATTCAAACAATAGATACAGGCACAAATGCACAATGCAAAATTAAAATCATGGATATTTCATTCCATTATCATGGCAAGAATATCGCCGGCTTGCTTTACAGCTACAGGTTTGAGGGAGATCTCTGCCTCCAACTGTTGTATTTTGTTTACACCTATTGGAGGTTTAAATTTTCTTTTTTTTTTTCAAAAATGTTACAAAGATATTTTTTATATATATATAATATATTTATAATTTATAAAATTGCAATGGAAGAAAGTTGAGGGCAGTTTGAAATTTGCATTAAAAAAATATTTAAATTTTCCTAACTTAATTTTAATTAAAGATGGACATTTTGTTTAAGCTTTAGTATTTAAAATGTAACCAATTTTATTTTTATTTTTTACACATTTTTGTTTTTCTTTATTTACCCAATATCTACAACGGGGTCAACTATCTCTGCTAGAAATACTTGACAAAAAAAAAACATTTATTTAGTTCAATGTATAAAAATACTATGCTTCGCCCAAGCCATTCAACCTTGACTATAAAACAATCAAGACAAGCCATTTCTTTGCCTCAAGATAATCGCAAAAGTTGTCTTCAAACCAAAGGAGAACCGCTTTTGAGAAACCACCAATGTTTACACAGTGTTTGCGCATCGACACTGAATTCTTAATAAATTCTATAAACCGTTAAATTCCGCTTCGCCTTCAGGAAAACTTCAATACCATTCCGAAAACTGGACCTAAATCTAAAATATTTAATTCCAGCCTTATCGCCTGGCAAATACGACTTGAACCTAAACTCGAACGAACCCGATATATTGCTATCAATTTTTTTTCTTTTTGCCAAACGACCACTGCCTCTAGACGGATTCCACTCTATGGAGGACCTTTAGAAAGTTTTGTCTACAGATGAAACCTATTAAAGGACTATTATATATTTTCACAAAAATCAATGGACCATATTTTGATCAAATAAGGCATATACAAGTCGCCATTTATTAGGATTTATAGAAGGTCACCTTTTCGTAAAAGGACCCATAGATGGTCTTCTGTTCGTTGAGGACAGAAGACCATCTATTCTGCCCATCGCAGAATTTTTTAAGGATTTCTGTCTTTTTCCAAGCCCTTCAATCCATGGAAAATATTTAAAAAGAATAATCTTGGTAGAAGGTCTTCAGGAGTTTTTTTTTTTCTAAAGAAAACCTTTAAAATATCTTCTGAATTAGAAGTAATCTTCTGCCCATAGCAGAATTTTTTAAGGATTTCTGTCTTTTCCAAGCGTTAAGACATTTTGTCAATAGAAGGTATTTAAAAGTAAAAGTGGAAGCTCTCCAATCCATGGAATATATTTAAAAAGAATTCTCTTGGTAGAAGGTCTTCATGAGTTATTTTTTTTTTCTAAAGGAAACCTTTAAAATATCTTCTGAATTAGAAGTAATCTTCTGCCCATCGCAGAATTTTTTAAGGATTTCTGTCTTTTTCCAAGCGTTAAGACATTTTTGTCAATAGAAAGTATTTAAAAGTAAAACTGGAAGCTCTTCTATCCATGGAAAATATTTAAAAAAACATTCTCTTCGTAAAAGGTCTTCAGGAGTTATTTTGTTTTCTAAATGAAACCTTTAAAATGTCTTCTGAATTAGAAGTCGGCAGCTACAAAGAACACCTTTAGAAAACCTTCTGTTTCAGAAAAAAACGCCTAGAAGGTATTATGCCTATATACGGTATTTTGTCCAGGGAAAACCTCCGGCAGCTATTCAGTTAATCGAAGACTTTTCAAAGTATTTTTTCACATACAAGGCCCTCAGAAGGATTTCTATTCATAAAAGACCTTTAGAACGTCTTCCACATAAGACAATTTTTCCTTAGAAGACCGGTAAAAGTCCTGCTGACCTTTAGATGAAGATCTTCTATCTATAGAATGTCGCCTGCACATAAAAGACACTTAAAATACGTCCAGTCCAAGTACCCCTAAAAAATCGCTTAGAGACCTTTCAAAGACCGCTTTCAAGAAGTCTTCTATTCCATAACCTAAGCTCCGAAATGTTCGCTTGAAGGCCTTTAGAATGTTTATTCACCGAAGACCTTAGAATGTCTTCCCCAGAAGACCCTATAGAGAGATCGGTAAAAATCCTCCTCCAATCCATAGAATGTCGCCTGTCTATAAAATATATTGGAAATATGTTCTGTCGAAAACTCCTTAATGGTGCCTTAGAGACCTTTCAAAAGTCTCCTAAAGAGAAGCGGTAGAATTGTCGACAAATTTGGCATTAGTAGGCAGGAAATTAGAAAATTTTATTTTATCCCATAACCTGTGCTCCGAAATGTTCGCTTGAAGGCTTTCAGAAGGTTTATTCACTGAAGACCTTCAGAAGTTCTTCCACAGAAGACCCTTTGTCTTTAGGAGACCGGTTAAAATTCTGTCCTCATAGAAAAACTTTAGATCTACATTCATCCAGAAAATTCCGCCTGTCCATAACAGATGTTGAAAAGATGTTCTCTCCGAAAATTCATATGAAGTCCCTTAGAGACCTTTAAAAGGCCTTCAAAAGTGTAGTAATAGAATGGACCACAAAAATGAGATCAGGTCATAAGAAAATTGTTAATTCCCGATTCAGGGCACCGAAAAGCTCACTTTAATTTGACTGGACAGCGAAATTCGCTCTAATTTTGGCGGGAGCACTCACTCAAATAAGCTTTAGCCTAGCTGGATTGAGAGTAAAATTCGCTCCCAATTCTACTCTCACCTAGCGTTCTCATATAAAACATAAAATTTGAGAGGTACCGAAAAGGTGGACCTGCTATACGAAGACGTGGATCTGCAAATGAAATTTTTAGACATAGGCTGTAGTACCGTTTACAAATTTAGAATACGGAATTTGAAACAATTTGGGTGATTGATGTCGCTAAAATCATAAAAATACCGAATATCGGGAGGTACCGTTATATGGAGGCTGTACGAAAACGAGTACCGACATGGCCCACTTACGAAACTTCTGTGTGCAAAATTTTAGCCTTTTGTTTCGATTAGTTCGAAAGATAGCGTGATTGGTACAACAGACAGACATACGGACAGACAGACACATAGAGACACGGACAACTATAAATCGTCTCAGAATTTTATGCTGATTCAGAATATATACACTTTGTAGGGTCTATCATGAATATTTCGAGGAGTTATAAACGGAATGACCAAGCTATTATACCCTCCATAATTTTCATAGAACTAGAATTGAGCCCCAGTAGTGCTAAAAGTTCCAGATGAATGCATTTAAAAATGTTGCTGGTACGGTGTAGGCAAATTATGCTCGACTGTAACTACTTTCTTTCCCTTTTTGAATTCGAGACCCAACACTGTGCAGCACTTGCAACCGCAACTGCAATTACCCCCTTCTTCTTCACCTTCTCTTTTCCCAGCATTTCTGCACTGCTGTTTGGACAGAGTTTTTCAAATGATGCATTTAAAACAAACATTGTTTTTCATCACTTTTGAATATCATCATTTAAATCTTTGAAGAGATGATGAGAAGCAACAAAAAAAAATTCCATTAGTTTTTTTTGCTGTTGTTGTTTTAATAAGCTACATTCTTAACTTGGTGTTGTTGTGCTATGTAATACAACAAAACCAACAAGCGCAAAGGCAACAAAGAAAAGTATGTCAGTTATAATTAAAACAAAAACATGGTTTCAGGCCAAAAGAAAAACAACAACAGCAAAAGCAAAACATCTAGATCTAACCACCACCACCTGCAAACGTTCTGGCTGGCCCATATGCCCGTCTCGACGTCAGAGAGCGAGTCGAGCGTATAAATGTTTTAGCAATGTTTTTTTCTTTCTTTCTTTTTGGGGGGTTTTTGTTTTTTAATTTCTTTATTCGTTTTTTTTGCGTTTTGCTCCCACTTTACCTGAGTGAGAGTATCTTTTGCATGAAAAACAAAACACAACAAGAAAAACCATCAACCTGGTTTACAACGTATCAAATGAAAACAAACACACACACTCATTTGCACCTACCCCACCGTTTGTCTCTCAGAGTAGCCATTTCACTTGGGAGGGAGAAAGAGCCAGGGTAGAAGTTTAACCAAAAGTAAAATTACTCATTTCACATTTACTTACTAGAGACTCTTTTGTTAAAGAGATGGCTGGTGGGGAGAGAGACTTTCTCACACAAAGCCAACAAATTACTGTATTTTTATAACAAAATAGCTTTTTCTACGAAAAAAAATAAAATAAAAACAACAACAAAATGAGAAAAAAAAACAACAATAGCATTTTTAACATACCACAGAAAATTATTTTTATTTGTCATTATTAATTTGCATATGAAAAATGCTAATTAAACCAACGAGTCACATGGCCCTTCTCTTCAAGAAACTACTAGCCTCGTTTTTAAATATAACGGCATTTTGTTGGAGTACTAATTTTTACGGTGTGTATAAAAAACACCTGATGGATTATTTGTTCAATAATAACAATAACTATAATTAACTTTTAGGCCTTGTTGTTATGGTGAAATGTGAAACTATTGTTAAAAGCAATGACGAACAGAGAGTTTTCCCTTTTTTATAAAAAAGAGAACATATTAAAAAGTATCAGTCGGTTTTGCTGACACATGTATATCCTCAGCCAATGTTCGATTATTTAAATATGGAGTAGTTTCCGAAGGAATGGACCAATATTGTTTATTTTGTATCGGACCTAAATAAATATGATATAAATATTACGACGTACCAGGTTTGGACTCTATCGATTACTTTTTTCACTTTTTATGTGATATGTGATAATTTTTAGAAAATGGTAAAATGTGCGTGAGGTTCGACCAAAGTATTCTATTTTTATACTTCATGTAATACCGATTAAAATATTGGTGTTGGCGAAATTACTAGAAAATCAGACATTTATATCGAGTTTTTTGTGAAATCATATTGAGATGTACCAAGTCTGAATGGAATCGGATGTTGATTTCGTGATGTATAAGCTTTATGATTATTCAAAATTTTGACCTTTTTTGTGGAGGAGGTACCAGAAAGAGTGGACCGATATATTCCATCTTCACACCAGACCTTGTGTTAATAAAATTATTGTGATGTGCGCAATTTTAAGAGAACCAGATGCCTATTTCGGATTTTATGATCATTTTGGTTATTCAAAACTTTGACCCTTTGTGGGGGAAGTACCAGAAGGAATGGTCCGATCTCTACCATCTTTATTACAGATCTTGTGTTGATGGAAATATTGAGATGTGCTAAGTCTGAATGGAATCAGATGTTAATTTCGTGTTTTATAAGCTTTATGATTATTCAACATTTTGACCCTTTATTGGATGAGGTACCAGAAGGAGTGGACTGATATATCCCATCTTCACACCAGACCTTGGGTTAATAAAAATATTGTGATGTGTGTAAGAAGAACCGGATGCTTATTTCGGATCTAATAATTGTTTTGGTTAGTCAAAACATTGACCCTTTGTGGAGGAGGTACCAGAAGGAATGGTCCGATATCTACCATATTTTTAACAGATCTAGTGTTGATATAATTATTGATATGTGCCAAGTCTGAAAGGAATCGGATGTTTATTTCGTGATTTATAAGCTTTAAGATTATTCAAAATTTTGACCCTTTATGGGGAAGGTACCAGAAGGAGTGGACTCATATATTTCATCTTCCCATCAGACCTGTGGTTAATAAAAATATTGTGATGTGCGTAATTTGAAGACAATCGGACACTTACATCACATTTTATAAGAGATATAATTATTCAAAATATTGACTCTTTGTGAGGGAGGTACTTGATGGAGTGGACCGATTTTGTCCATTTTCGCACCTGATCTAGCACTGATGCAAATATTAGGATTTGCAAAGTTGGAACAAAATTGGACTATCCTTTCTCTTTCTGTGCAACAAAATATTTTCTTTGAAGATGTTCAACTTTTGTGGGGGAGGTACCAGATGAAGTGGAACGATATTGCCCACCTCCGAGCTCGATCTAAGTTTGATAATAATATTACGATGTACCAAGTTTGGATCAACTCGGATACTCCATTCCAGAGTTATCGTGCGTACCAGCCAGTCAGACAGACGGGCGGATGGACGGACATCGCTACATCTACTCCAAATTTCTTGAAACTGATTTGGTCCAAAGAGACCTAGGGTCTAAAACCATTATATCGATGAGGCACGTTTTGACCTTATCAAATAATATATATCCCCTCTCTAGCCATATGGCTAAGTTTATAAAAATGTTATTATCACAGTCCCACATCTTATTCTTTCTAAGCACTTTCAGGGGAGAACTATCGGAGCCCACTGATAGTTGTTTAAATTATTCTCAAAAAATTCAAATTTTCACAGCCCCGACATTTAATGGACACTTAATAAATAATCTCTAAAAGCTGTGTTCAAAATTTTCCTACTGTGCTAGAGTATTAGAGTGCCCGGGTCCTGAAATCAAATATTTTCTGCAAGTGCCCCCAAGGCTATCTTCAATAATTCCAACTCTGTTGTGGAATTCTCCAACATATTTTTTGAGTTACCGACAAAAATCGGTGAAATTAAAATGCTTATAATTTCATTAATTAACAAATTTTGTCGGTAAGTTAGTGATGAAATTAAAGTAGTTGCTAAGACCTACGGACAGATACCAAAGTTGTTAACAATAACTTATTTTTTATATCAAAATTTTTGGTTTAAAGTTACCGATTTTTGTCTCAAAAAATTAGAGAATTCCACTACTGGTCTCAAGTTTTCTGCTGTTAATAAAAGACTATCTGAAAGGTCATTTAATCCACAAAAACTCCGTCATTTTTATATTAAAACACAATAAAATTTTATATTGAAACAAAAAAATTATTTTATGCCCTCCTACCTTTATACTTCTTTATCTGATAACCGGCAGTGACTTCCCTCTCGGTTTTCTCAACTTTCAATTCAAAAATGTCTTTTATGTTAAGTTTTTACAACATATCCTCTCTAATGTTAAAGTGTCAAATGTAGTAATTTGAACACTAACTACAACTGCAGGTACTTGAGTGAGGAGCTAAGTGCAACTTTCTTCCCTTACTTTTTGACCTTTTCTTACTTTATCCTTTCCAATTAAACATGGAAATGTGCTTAAAGGCTTTAAAAACTACCCCTACACACCTATACAGTAGTTGAGAAATGCTGCTCTTTCGCTTTTTTTTACTGCATGCCTCCAAGGCCAATTAGTCCAGACATCCTTTCCAACAAGAATTCAACCCTGCTCTCTTAATGCAGCCAACATCACATTTCAAAAGCACTTAACGGTTCTTTTTTTCTAAAGGGGAGACTAAGTAATAATTCAATTTGTCGAGAATAAATTGTAAAATGTTATGCTCTTTATTTAAATCAAGTTTATGTTGCAACAGGGTGGTCTCCCTTAATGTCACATGTAATGGAAAAATAATTAGATGAGTATGTTAGCATGTTGTATTACTAATTTTATAGGAATGTTTCACCCTAACAAGTGAGTCTGGAAAATATTGAAATTTAAATTAATGAAAAATGCTATTATTTATTAATAACAATTTTCAAGTCTCTTGTGGGAAATCAGATGATTAGTGAAACTCCAAAATGGAAAATTATTATAAGGTCCCCAATGGGAGATATTTTATTCACTTACCGGAAATCTTATTGGCAAACGATTTGCCAAAATATATATTAACATATTTTAAAACATTTAAAAAAAAGCTTCAATATGGATCCACCAATTATGCTACTTGGTAATGTCCGATACCCGATAACAAATGAGTTTGAATCATGACATTGTTTTATGAATGAGTCACAAATGAATTTCAATCAGAGCTCAGAAATGAGTGGGAGAGAATCAGAATAGAGAGGAAAACTAGCTCTAATTTGAGCAGAGGTACTCATGCGAGTAGAAAAAAAAATCGAGTATACAGGATGAGATGAAAAAACTGCAATCAACTTCAGACTGCTGTCATTTCTAAGCCACTCGTCCGGCAGCTGTTGAAATTATTTCAGTGACAGCTTATTATATTGTTTACAAGAATTTTGGTGTTAATTTTCCAGAAAAATAGTTATTCGTGATGGAATTCAAGCGTGATAGTGTGATTTCTTTATATTTGACTGGAAAACCACAAGTGGCCATCGTTGGAGCACTCCAGCGTTTAAATGTGAATAAATCTATTTTTGTGTCTCGTACCATCGCTCGTTACCGTGATGCTGGTAGCGTAACCCGACGTCAAGGAAGTGGACGGAACAAAACAGCAACATCAGCAGAAATGGTGCGAAAAGTAAAGAAGCGACTTGATCGAAACCCGCGTCGCAGTGGCCGAAAAATGGCTCGTGAGCTGAACATATCGCATAATTCCATTCGGCGAATATTGAAAAATGAGCTCGGGGTAAAGCCATTGAAATTCCAAAAAGTGCCAGAACTTACACCGCAACAGAAAGAAAATAGAAAATAGCCTCAAAAGAGCTAAAGAGTTGCTTCGCTTGACCGGAAGTGGTGAACTGCCGAATTTGGTTTCCTCCGATGAGAAAACATTCGTTGTCCAGCAGTGTGTAAACAAACAAATGATCCAATCAAATGATTGGACTACTGTGTCTGGAGTATTTTGGAAAGCAAAGTTGGCACTAAAAAATACCAAAGTGTCGATCACCTCAAGTAAGCGATTTGGCGGGAATGGGCCAAAATACCGCAGAGCAACATTCGGGCAGCGTTTGATGGTTTCATTGGTCGTTTAAAGGTCATAATTCGTACCGAAGGTGACAAATTCGAACAAATCGAATTATTCTAAAATTTGATGCTATTTCCGATATTCATTCAATTAAATTAAAAAAAATGTAAAAATTATGGCGTTGGACTTTGTTGCAGTTTTTTTTATCTCACCCTGTATTCTGGCGTTTCTAAGGAATAACTCATTATTTTTTACCTTACCTGTAATGTAGAGAAAATGTGGAGTTGTCATTAGTATACCCGCAGTCATGTGGTTAAAGAGGGTATATATCATTTTAAGGTTTTAGACCTTGATCTCTTTGGACCAAATCAATTTTATGACATTTGGAGTCGATCTAGGGGACCGTCCGTCCTTCTGCCTGACTTGCTAGTGCGCACGTTAGTTCTAAATCATAATATTGTTATCAAACTTAGATCTAAGTAGAAAATAGGCAATATCGGTCCACTCCTTCTTGTACCACCCCCAAAATGGGTCGAAATTTTCAAAAATAAAAAAAAAACTGCACAGAAAAGGAAAGGATAATCCGATTTTGCTCCAACTTTGTAAATCCTAGTATTTGCATCTGTGCTAGGTCAGGTGCGAAAATGCACAATATCGGTTCACTTCATCAAGTACATTCCCCACAAACGGTCAAAATTTTGAATAATTATAACTCTTATAAAAATTCGATATAAGTTCCGATTCCCCCACAAAGGGGGGATAACCATGAATAACCATGAAGTTCATAGAACGCGAAATTAACATCTCATTCTATTCCGCCTTGGCACACATCAATATTTTTATCAACACAAGATCTCTTATAAAGATCGTAGAGATCGGACCATTCCTTTTGGTAACTCCCCCCACAAAGGGTAAAAATTTTTTGAATAACCAAAACGATTATAAAATCCGAAATAAGCATGCGTGTTCTTTCATATTTCACACATCCCATTATTTCTACTAACACAAGTTCTGCTGTGAAGATGGGATATATTGGTCTACTCGTTTTGGTACCTCCCCCACAAAGGGTCAAAATTGTAAATATCCATGAAGCTCATAAAATGCGAAATTAACATTCCATTCCGACTTGGTACATCTCAGTATTTCCATCAAGACAAGATCTGTCTTAAAGATGGTAGACATCGGACCATTCCTTCTGGTACCTCCCCCACAAAGGTTCAAAGTTTTGAATTACCAAAACGATGCACTAAACCCGAAATAAGCATCCGGTTCTCTTTATATTTCACACTTCCCATTATTTCTACTAACACAAGATCTGCTGTGAAGATGAATATATCGGTCCACTCCTTCTGGTACCTTCCCTACAAAGAGTCACAATTTTGAAAATCCATGAAGCTTATAAAACGCGAAATATTGGCCCATTCATTCGGAACCTACTCCATAGAAGGTCAACAATGTGAATAATCATAACATAATTCAAAATATATTTAAATAATTCAACATTGCCTGAGGGTATGCATCTGTATTTTATAGAGTTTAGCTAATTTTTTTACCGAAGTTCGTAATGGGTACTACAACTTATGACGGTAAATACTACTATACCTCCCGATATTGTTTATTTCTTGATTTTAGCGACATTATTCATCGGAATTGTTTCAAATTTCGTATTAAAAGTTCGGAATCGGCAATACAGCCTATGAGAAAAAAATACTTATACAGGACCACTTCTTCTTATAGCCTTCATATATAACGGTTTTCATTTGAGCTGCATTTATAGATGCATTTTTTTTGAAATTTCTAAGTTCCTTCCAAATGGAGGACGGTATTAAAAATTCGGTCCGGCTGCTTTTTTACTTGTTTTTCATTTTTTCAACCTGACATTTCTTCTTATACTTATATTCTTCTCCACTTTCACTATGCTCCTCCTGATGATGTTTGCCAACAATTCTCCTTTAGTTCATTATTCTGGCTGGACCACACCCAAAATCCCATTGATTTTGTTTCGTTTACTTTGGCAAGGATATCCATGCTTGAGCATTTCCTTGAGCTAAATAAAAACGACAATGCATGGCAGGAATGGAATCGAATGGACAAAAAAAACCTTGTACTCGTTTTTATGGCTGCAATGTCGTCGCGACAGCCAGCCATAACATTTAGTTGGGCCCCTTCCCTTTCCCTGTGGTCGTCTACCATGGTAATATCTTAAACATATAATCACCGGCGCAATATGTATAAGACTCTGCACTACAGGGTTGTTACCTTGGCTGGTGGCTATTGGTGTCTGGAAATATGGCATATCCTGTGGTGGGATGTCAATAATGCAATTTATGAAAATTACTTAGAAGTGAATAAAATATTGTAAAAAACTTTCGATACTGAGTGGAATTAAAATAAGGGTGACTTAACAAGTCAATTGTTGTGGAGGGAGAGAGCAATGACCCGAGTGAATGTGTATAAAAGGTTAACATTGGATGTTGAGGGGTGGGGGTGTTATAATTGTTACAAGGAAAATTTAACCTGCGATCCTTAAGAGATAATATATTCGAGTACTTGCTCTATACAGGGTGAGATAAAAAAATCTGCAACAAAGTCAAATACCATAATTTTTACATTTTTTCTTAAATTTTATTGAATGAAAGCAAAAAATGTCGGAAATACCATCAAATTTTGGAATAAGTTTAGATTGCTTCGAATTGGTCACCTTTGCCACGAATTATGGCCTTCAAACGGCCAATGAAACCGTCACACGCTGCCCGAATGTTGCTCTGCTGTATTTTGGCCCATTCCCAGCGAAGCGCTTGCTTAAGGTTATCGACACTTTGGTATTTTTTAGTGCCAACCTTGCTTTTCAAAATACTCCAGACGCAATAGTCCAACGGATTGGAATCCGGAGATTTTGGTGCCTTTAAGATATTATATATTCAAGTACTTGCTCTATAAAGGGTGAGATAAAAAAAAAATCTGCAACAAAGTCAAACGCCATAATTTTTACATTTTTTTTTCTTAAATTTTATTGAATGAAAAAAAAAAATGTCGGAAAGATCATCAAATTTTAGAATAAGTTTAGATTTGTTCGAATAGGTCACATTTGCCACGAATTATGGCCAATGAAACCGTCACACGCTGCCCGAATGTTGCTCTGCTGTATTTTGGCCCATCCGAAGCGCTTGCTTGAGGTGATCGATAATTTGGTATTTTTTAGTGCCAACGGTGCTTTTTAAAATACTCCAGACACAATAGTCCAAAGGATTGGTATCCGGAGATTTTGGTGGCCATTGTGGTCTGGGCGATATTGCTGAGTCCTGTTGGAATGTTCAAGGTCTGCGGCCAAAATGTTAGCGTGCCTAAGGCTTAATACACCCTGCAGAATATTTTCACGATAATATTTGGCATTAATTCTGATGCCATGGTCGATTAATACGATCGGAGATCGACCATCGGCTGTTATGGCGGCCCACACCATCACCATGGCCGGAGATTTTTGTAGCCATTATTGGGTGGCGCGTGCTGAGAGCGATGATGCTGAGCTCTTTTGGAATTTTCCAAGGTCTGCGGCCAAAATGTTAGCGTGCCTAAAGCTTAATACACCCTGCAGAATATTTTCGCGATAATATTCGACAATATTCTGAGCGACCATCGGCTGTTATGGCGGACCACACCATCACCATGGCCGGCACTTGAGTTCTGGTGGCCAACCGAAGGTACACATTTTCAGCTGACCTCTTTGACAAGTAAACACGATCATTTTGTTTGTTTACTAACTGCTGGACCACGAAGGTTTTCTCATCGGAGACGGGGAAAATCAAATTCGGCAGTTCTCCACTTTCCGCCAAGCGAAGCAATTCTTTAGCTCTTTTGAGTCGATTTCCTTTCTGTTGCGGTGTAAGTTCTTGCGCTTTTTGGAATTTCAATGGCTTTACCCCGAGCTCATTTTTCCAGCTCATTTACCAGTATCACGGTAAAAAGTAACGAGCGATGGTACGGGACACAAAAGATTTAATCACATTTAATTGCTGGAGTGCTCTAACGATAGCCACTAGGGGTTTTCCAGCCAAATATAAAGAAATCGCACTATCACGCTTGAATTCAATCACGAATAACTTTTTTTCTGAAAAATTCTCACCAAAATGCCTTTGTACGCTTGTAAACAATATAATCAGCTGTCACTGTAATAATTTTAACAGCTGTCGGACGAGTCGCTAGAAATGACAGCAGTCTGAAATTGGTTGCAGTTTTTTTCATCACACCCTATAGGGTATTCATATTTTCATACGAACAATTTAACCTATGATCCTTGAGAAAATTCGAAATGAGTGTTGTGTGTTCATTCATATTTTTATTAATTAATTAGCCTCCAATCCCACACCAATATTGCGCATTGCAAATTGAATATTGTTTCCATAAAATGGTTGGCAAAAATGCGATTCCCTTATCAGAATGAAAACCATTTACCTTCAATTTAATTTTTTGTTTTTTTTTTCGCCATGAAATTGTTTATTACTCAGCCTTTACTTTGTATGGCTTATTTGCCACTTTTATTTTTTTGTAAAAAACAGAGTACGACTGCAATATCTTTGTCACTTGCTGCAATACCCATTGTAATTCCAGCCAGAATCATGGTCATATTGCCATTTAAAGAATTTATTGATAACTGCAGCGCATCAGTGATAAATAAGCGTTTCAATTCTTATAATAAATGTCTGGAGTTTTTTTTTTTAATTATTAATTTATTTTTATGTTTTAAGCAATTATAATCGGGCTCGTTACCTTGCGGGATAGGCCTTGAAAAATGCGGAGATTGAAATATTCAACTGGTAACTTTACATTACAAGCCAGCAAGAACAACCGTTATATGGGTGATATACAAAGACGTGGATCTGCATAAGTCATTTCCTTTCAGTACCTATTCCGAACTTCAAATACGCAATTGGAAACAATTCCGGTCTACAATGACTCTAAAATCATCAAAATACCGATAATCTGGATGAACCGTCAAATGGGGGGCTATATGAAGACGTGGAGCTGAATAAGTCATTTTTGTTATAGGCTGCAGTACCCATTAAGATCTTCAAATATGAAATTTATGTCTGTAAAATCTTTGAAATACTGAATATTGGGAGGTACAGTTATATGGGGGCTATACGAAAGAGTGGACCTGCATAGGTAATTTTCTGCCTTTGGTTGTAGTATCCATTACGAACTTTAAATACGAAATTTGAAACATGTCCAGTAAATAATGTCGCTAGATCATCAAAATATCGAATATCGGGAGGTATCGTTACATGGGGGAAAACGTGGACCGAACTTAACCTGCCTACTGGCAAAATACACATTTGTGCAAAATTTTAGCCTTCCATGTCAATTCGTTCGAAAGAGAGAGCGATTACATCAAACAAATCGATTTAGAATTTTACGCTAATCCAGAATATAAATACTTGTAGGATTGAACATAGGTACTTTAAGGGGTTACAAACGGATTACAACAGACAGACGGACATTGCTAAATCGATAACGCTGATCCAGAATATAAATACTTGCAGGATTGGACATAGGTATTTTAAGGAGTTACAAACGGAATGACAAAGTAATATACCATCCACTCAATGGTGAAGGGTATTAAAACAGTCTTTGTATTTTTAGGACTTTAAAGATGTATTGGCATTTAATTTCATCACCCTGCATTATACCCTCATATAGAGCCTCATTGAAAAAACGGTTTTAGACCCTAGGTCTCTTCCGTTTCAGGGCATTTAGAGTCGATCTAGGGGTGTCCGTCCGTCTACCTGGCTGGCTGGTGCAAACAATAACTCTCGAAGGGAGTATCCGATTTGATACAAACTTGGTACATCGAAATATAATTATCAAACTTAGATCAAGTTCGGAGACGGGCAATATTGGTCCACTTCTTCTGGTACCTCTCCCACTAACAATCAACGTTCTTATGCAAAATAATTTATCTAATAGAACAAGAAAGGACTATCCAATTTTGTTCAAACTTTGCAAATCCCAATATTTGTATTAGTGCTACGTCAGGCGCAGGAAAATGAACGATATCGGACCACTTCATCATGTACCTCCCACACAAAGAGTAAAAGTTTTGAATAATTATAACACTTATGAATTAGGAAATAAGAGTCCGATTGTTTTCAAATTTCGGGCATCTTTATTTTTTTTAAATCGGTACATTTGTTCTTATGTAAACAGAATGAGCTCAAATTTTGATATTTTAATTTTTTAAATTTGACATTTTTATTTCAAACTACTACATTTTTTTCGAAGTGGTTATGTTTTGGTACAAATGTATACAAAATATAACAAAATACCTCCCTTTACTGTTTGATTGTATTTTTTCTAAATCTTTATTTGTTTCTCTTTTCAGGTAAGAATCGACAAATACATATTTTTCTTAATTAATAAGTAAGTAAATTTAGATACCTCAGCTAATGAGGGTGAAAGTATTTATGATCTAGTATGGCTAATTTAAAACCTTGTTTTAGTCACAAGACACAATTTATTTGTTTACCACAATGTTGTTCAAATAAACTAATTTTTCTAATGATGTTATACAAGTAAATAAAGAAGTGGAATAAGAATTGAAATAGAATAAAACCAAAAACAGCAGATCCACAAAAGGCAAAAGAGTAATGCATAGGATCTTATATTAGAGCTCTTAAACATGTGTTCGTTCTTCACACCTTTTAAATGTATTATAGGTACATTTAAAGGATCTTCTACCAACCTTTCAAAATGTTTTTTTGCAGACCATTGAAATTTATCTAGAAATAGCGATTTTGTACAGACATTTGACACACGTCTTTGATAGAATTTTCCCAAAGAGGTTCTATAGCAATTATTAAAACAAATTATTAAAACAAACAAAAGATGTTCTAGAGCAGCGGTGCCCAAAAAGAAATATCTCTTTTCAGTCAAATTTCTCTTTGCTTATTTAAATCAAGAACAAAACAGTGTTAAGTCATTATTTATACAAATATTTTTTATCCATTTGCTTTATAAATTATTTTGGCAAACATACGTGTTTATATACAATTAAATAGAACAGTAAAATATAAAAAAAAATTGAATTTTAATTTTCTCTTAAATTGTCTCTTTTTTCTGTTCATGTTCTAGAACACGGTTTTGAGCACCGCTGTTCTAGAGCAAGCGGCCAATTTCTCTTAGTTTTTGTTAAACAATCAACCAACCAATCAATGTCTATGTATTGTTTATTTAATCCTTTAAAAATTAGCTTTAATAACAACTTTAGACAATATTCATGCTTTAAATGTTGAAATAAATTACAAAATATAATGAAGAGAGCAATTTCAATTTTCTCTTTGAAAAATCTCTATATATTGCTCAGCTCTTCTTTAAAAATAGGTAAACATTGGATTCAATTTAAAAATAAGTCTCTTACCTCCTCTCTCACTCTCTTATGAATCATAACTGTTGTGCTCTCTGTGATTACTTTGTTTCTTTTTAATTATGTTTCATACTCTCACTCTTATCGTAATTCTCACATTTCCATTGACATTCCTGGCTATTTTAGTGAATCATTTGTTTTATTTCTTTTTTTTTGTTTACTTAACTCAACATTATTTGACTAACGATTATTCAAAGGTGTATTTTCGTTATGGCCATAAATTGTGATTCATTGAGTTTTCTATGAATTTATAGAGCTTTTATGAGAGCAACATTTTTATTAGATTTGGTTACTTTTAAAGAAGCAACAAGTGCCGATATTTGTATGTTAATAGAACAGCAAGTGAAAATACCATTGCTTTTAGATTTAAATTTAGAATGTAAAATAGAAATTGTTACGCAAAAAATGGCCATGGTAACATTTTTTTAGCAAACGACCTCTAGAGCTGATATAGTGACATCAGCTTTTGACTTTAATTGTCAAGGTCTTGGAAGACATGTCATAATGCACTTATCAAAAATCCATCAATCAATATATAAAGCCCGGAATTTTTTCATGTGTAAAATTTGTTCAAAAATTATTGGAAACAAAATTATTTGAAAAATTACATATAATGTTTAATTCAACTTCCGCAATATTTTTTTGTCGGTGGGAATTAATAAACTTGTATACAAGTAGCCCTTGGTTGCGAGTCATAAAAGCTATGCGTGATGTGAAGTTGTCATTATAGAATATATGTTTCATATCAATTAAATGTACTAAAAACTAAATTTATTTTAATTTTGACAAAAAAATGTGTCTACAAAATTATCTTCAATATTGATGTGTGTAGTATTATCACGTATAATTTTGAGATATCGAATATTTTGAATTATTTTTCCGATTTCTAACTAAAGTTGAAATAAACAGTTTTAGAAAAAATTGAATAAGTTTGCAAAAAATTCAAATTTATTAAAAAAATTGTTTTTTTTTCTACAATGTTTTTGTTCTATTTGTATTTAAAAAAAATCAAATCAAATGAGTTTTGAGCTTGGTGGATATAAGAAAAACCCGACAAAAATCTTCAGGTCTGCGATTCGAAAGTGCACTCTAATGTAGTTATTTGTTTTCAAAACCCCCGTTGTTCTGGGTTTCCCTCAGATAGTCCTTGAAAATTGAATACGTTCGGGCTTTGATAGTCCCTGAAATAATTTTAAAAATCACGTTTTTGACCTTTTGAACATTTTTTTGTTGAAAAACGAAATTCAAAAATCGGCAACGTAGATTTTGTTGTTGCAAAATAGTCAGGCTTTATCCCTTTATTGTTGTTTTTATAAAAACGTTTGTTTATTAGTGGACAACGATGGACAAGAACGATTTTTTTAAAATGTTCACGATGTCAAAAAATTGATTTTTTGACTTTTAGAAAAAAAATTTTAAAACATTTACGTTTTCGGTTCTTATAGTCAAATGAACTTTTCAAAAAAAAAAAAAAATCCACGTTTTCGGTTCTTATAGTCTTTGAGAATTTTTTTTTAAATCAAGGTTTTTGGTTCGGCAAGATTTTAAAAAATTTAAAAAAAAATCAAAAATACCTATGTTTATGCCTCTGATAGTCTTTGAAAAACGTTTGTAAAAATGTCATGTTGTTAGATCGATTAGTTCTTGACAAAATTTAAAGAGAATCAGTCGGTATTGCCGAAGGTTGAACCTTCATAAGAGAGGTTCCGATGGAATGGGCTAATATTATAAGCATTGAAAATTGTTACCCTCTGTAGGAGGTATACCAGAAGTAGTGGGCCGACGTCTATAATCTTTATAGTATATCTTGTATGGCAAGAGATATTTGGATGCGCGAAATTTGAAGAGAATCAGGTGCTTATTTCGCGTTTTGTGAGAGTTATATATGTTCAAAATTTTTACCCATTGTGGGGAAGGTGCCAAAAGGAGTAGTCCGATTTTGCTCATAACAGATCTCGTGTTGATAGAAGCATTAGAATATGCCGAGTTTGAAAGTAATTGCATGCTGATTTCGCGTTTTATGAGCTTAATAGTTAATGCAAATTTTGACTTTTTTTGTGGAGGAGTTACTAGATAGAGTGATCCGTTCAATCCGTCTTTTATACAAGATCTTTTGTTAGTGGAAATATTGAAATATGCGAAATGTGAAGATAATCAGACTCTTAGTTAAAATTTTATACGAGTTAATATTATTCAAAATGTTTACCCTTTGCGGGGGAGGTACCAGAAGCAGTAGTCCAATATCTGTCATCTTCATATCCGATCTTGCTTAATTAGAAATATTGGGATGTGTGAGACTTTAAAAGAATCGAATGTTCATTTCGTGTTTTATCATGATGAAAGTATTAGAAAGTATGTAATTTCGGGTTCTTATTTTACATTTTATAAGAGTTATTATTATTCAAAATTTTGACCCATTGTGGGGAAGGTATTTGCTGGAGTGGGCCGATATTATTCATTTTCATACCGAACCTAAAACTGATGGCAATATTAAAATTTTGCAAAGTTGGGGCAAAATTGCATGGTCCTTTCTCTTTCTATGGAGTAAAATATTTTATTTGAAAAAATGCGCCAGTTTGTGGGACAGGCTCCGGAAGGAGTGGACCAATATTGCCCATCTCCGAACTCGATCTAAGTTTGATTATATGCATATGATTATATGTATTACGAAGTACCAAGTTTGAGCCATGTCGAATACACAAGAGTTAGCGTACGCACCACGTTTTGGCCGTATCAAATGATATATACCCCCTGTGGCCATTGGTTGAGGGTATAAAAATCCGATTATATGACTCTGAAAGTTCTCGAAATTATTTTTAAAAGTTTACGCTTCTTCCTCTAGTCCTTAAAAAAAAAAAAAAACACGAATCTCATAGTCCTTAAGATTGTTGTAAAAAAATCACGTTTTCGATTAACCTCTCCTTATAGTCCCGAAAAAATATATTTAATGTTAGTCCTTAAAAAAATTGTGAAAAATCCTGTTTATGTTTTTAAAAGTCCTTTTGAATTTTTTGCAAAAAAAAGCAAGGGTGAAACTCCTTGAAAAAATTAGTAAAAAATCCAACCTATAATGATCGCTGAAAAAATTAAAGAAATTCATGTCTATGGCTCTGAAGTCCTTTAAAAAAAAATAAAGTTTTGGTTCTTATAGTCCTTGATCAAATAGGATCTTAAACTTCCTTACAAATTCTCGTTAAACTTCTATGCTTTTGATTCTTAAGTCCCTAAAATTTTGACTTAAAATCACGTGTTTGTCCCTTAAAAATCCAACACCAAGAATAATCCTCGAAAAAAATCAAGGGTGAAGCTCCTTGAAAAAAATTAGTAAAAAATCCAGCCTATAATGGTCGCTGAAAAAAATTTGAAGAAATTCATGTCTATGGCTCTGAGGTCCTTTAAAAATAACGTTTTGGTTCTTATAGTCCTGGATCAACTAGGATCTAAAGCCGTTATTTGGATGAGGTACTTTTTAGCCATGTCAAATTCCCCTAAACCCTTTAAAGGCTTATTCTTATTAAAAACAAGGTTTTTCCATTAAAAATCCGCTTTTTTTTAAGTATGTCTTAAAATGAAATCTGTGCTCCCACCAAGTTTTTGGGAATGTTTTCCTTAAAAATTGTTTTTCTATCACCACAATAATCCATAAAAAAGTTGTTAAAAAATTTCCTTACAAATTCATGTTAAAATTCTATGCTTTTGACTCTTAAGTCCTTAAAATTTTTTATTAAAAATCACGTGTTTGTCCCTTAAAAATCCAACGCCAACGCCTTTGTACCTCAAGTTATCAAAAGTATTCCTTAAAAAAAATCCATCTCTTAAAATATATTCTTAAACCATTATCTCTGAAACAAACCATAAAAATATAGTGAAAAGAAAATGCTCACAAATCCCCATTTTTCCTGTCTATAAGTCCTTCAAAAAAATCCTCAAAAATTCTAAAACTGTATCACTAAGTCCTTAAAAGAATCCTTTAAAAAATATGCCTTAAAAAATATTCCTGAAAATCCCAACACCAATCTTTCCGATGACCCATAAAAAAGATTCAAATATATTACTCTAATGGTCCCTTAAAAAGGGCTCTTAAATATCTACTGTTTGGCATTAATTGATCGATCCGATAAATTTTATTAAATTTAAAATTTAATAAACATTTGTCATCCAAAAAGTAATAATAAAAGTAATGTATTATTACTTTATTAAGATATGCAATGGTTTGCAAAGTCACCATACACTCCATTAACCTTAATATGCAGTCATTCCATAATTCTTTTGACCTTTTCTAAGCCATGGCCAGGCCAGGCCAGCCAGTCAGCCGCCTCTACATTCTGAAAAATCAAAGGCATTTGCATAATTTCTCCATTGTTGTTGTTGTTGTCAGAACTTGATATTGATTTACATACCCCGTTTGCCATACCACACACATACATACAAAGCATTCAAATCAAATTAATTAATAAATGCGGATATGTTTTCTACACTTTTGTCTCAATGCAGATTTTTCAAAAAGCTGAAAAACTGATGGATGATTGGATGGATGGATGTATGAATGGATAGATGTACGGATTTTTTGTATTCATATTGGCTGGCAGTTGTGGTTGGTCATTCGGCTGCCTTCCACTGCAAAACAAGGGGTACAGCTGCAATCAAGTTTAATTTATACAAATTACAAATAACAATGAATAATGTTGTAGTTGCATTTCATTGTTTATTTCTTGTTGTTGTTTTTTTCGCCAGCTAGTTTTTTTTTAATTCAAATATTTTACAATTAAGAATCTGTTCATAAAAATGCTATTTTTATACATTATATCTGCACACATATGGATTCTGGGGTAGAGAGAATTTAATGAAAGTATAAATTCTATACTCGCATTTAAGAGGTGTACACTTGAGGAAAAATGTGGGGCAATGTGAGTGAGGGGTTAACAGATAAAGTGAATGGAAACCAGTAAAGAAAGTCTTAAAGTAGGGCGTGGCCGACTTTATGATACCCTACACCACTTTGCTAATTTAGTAGAGCTCCGCAAAACAATTAAAAGTTTTTATGGGAGAATTCAATCATACACGCTATGATTATAATTTAAATAAAAAATAAATCAAAGGACTAAATATGACGAAGCATTTGTATCTTTTAAATTCGGACTTGTATTGCCAATTTGGTGCACAATTAATTTGAAATCGAATAAATATATATATATGGGAGCTATATCCAAATTGGAACCGATCTCGATAAAATTTGGCAAAGATATTTCTAAGCTATATTTGATATATTTCCCTGAATATCGTTGTTACGGAGTGCATATTACGGCTGTGGGTAACAAATATAACAAATCGGATGAACATTATATATGGGAGCTATAGCTATATCTGAACCGATCTTCACCAAATTTGACATAATAGCTTCTAGACTCAATTCAGTCGTATGTGGCAAATTCCATCCCATTTGGACAAATATTAGACGTTTGGTGCGCAATCATAGGTAAATCGGACGAAGTTATATATGGGAGCTATATTCAGATTTGGACCGATCTCGATAAAATTTAGCAAATGCTTTTCTGAGCTGTATTTGATATATTTCCCCAAATATTGTTGTTACAGAGTGCATATTATGGTTGCGAAGGACAAAAATAACAAATCGGACCGATTTCGATCAAATTTGGCATACTTATTTTCAGGCTTAATTTGGTTGTATGTGCAAAATTCCATACAATTCCGGTGCACAATAAAAGGCAAATCAGACGAAGATATATATGGGAGCTATATCTAAATTTTTACCGATTATCTCCAATTTCAATAGGGTTCGTCCTTGGGCCAAACAAATGATTTGTGCAAAATTTCACCTTGATCGGGTAATAAATGCGGACTGTACTTTGTTTACAAAAATGGCGGACGGACGGACATACATAAATCGACTCAGAATGTGATTCTATGCAGATCATCAAAACGAACTATGGCTCTATTTCGTTTCCAATTGCCTGTTACAAACATATGCACAAAGACATAATACCCTGAACACCTTGTGGAGTAGGGTATTCAAATTGGATCCGATTTTTTTTTAGGGATTTCTAAATCCTTTTCTTAAGGCCTGTTGCAATTCGAACGTGAAATCGAAAGAATTTTAATATGAACAGTACTGATGGAATGGGTATTTATACCCTCAGCCAGAGAGGGTATATATCATTTGATACGGCCTAGTTCACTTTGAACCAAATCCGTTTCAGGACATTTGGATTCAATCAAGCAATGTTCGTCCGTCTATCTGGCTGGCTGGAGGGCAGGATAACCCTCGAAGAAGGTATCCGATTTGATTCAAACTTGCTATATCGTAATATCATTATCAAACTTAGATCGAGTTCGGAGATGGGCAATATCGGTCCACTCCTTCTGGTAACTAACCCACAAAAGGTCGAAATCTTCAAAATACATATTTTACTGCACAGGAAGGGAAAGGATAATCCCATTTTGCTCCAACTTTGCAAATCTATAATATTTGCATCAGTGCTCGGTCCGATGCGAAAATGGACAATATCGATCAACTCCATCAAGATATCTCCCCACCCCCAAAGAGGGTCAACATTTTGAATAATTGTAACGCCTATAAATGTAATGTAAGAATCCGATTGTCTTCTAATAACACATTATCGCAATATTTTTATTAACCCAATGTCTGGTGTGAAGATGGAATATATCGGTCCACTCCTTCTGTTACCTCCCCCACAAAGGGTCAAAATTTTGAATATCCATGAAGCTCATAAAACGTGACATAACCATCCGATTCCCCTCAGACTTGGTACATTTAAATATTTCCATTAACACAAGATCTGTTATGAAGATGGTTGAGATCGGACCATTTCTTCTGGTACGTCCCCCACAACGGGTCAAAGTTTTGAATAACCAAAACAATTATAAAATCCGAAATACGCGTCCGATTCTCTTCATGTTTCACACATCCCATTGTTTTTACAAACACAAAATCTGTTGTGAAGAGGGAATATATAGGTCCACTCCTTCTGGTACCACCCCCACAAAAGGGTCAAAATTTTTAATAACCATGAAGCTACTAAAACGCGAAGTTAATATCCGATTCCATTCAGACTTGGTACATCTCAATATTTTTGCCTACACAAAATTTGTTATAAAGATGGTGAAGATCGGACCATTCCTTCTGGTACCTCTCCCACTAAGGGTCAAGGTTTTGAATCTCCATAATTCTCGTAAAACGCGTAATTTAAATCCGATTCCATTCAGACTTGGTAAATCTCAATATTTCCATCAACACAAGATATTTTATAAAAATGATGGTGATCGCACCATTCCTTCTGGCACTTTCCCCACAAAGGGTCAAAATTTTGGAATAACCAAATCGTTTCTAAAATCCGAAATAAGCATCCGGTTCTCTTCATATTTCATAAATCCCATTATTTCTACTAACACAAGATCTGCTGTGAAGATGGAATATATCGGTCCACTCCTTCTGGTACCTCCCCCACAAAGGGTCAACATTTTGAATATCCATAAAGCTCATAAAACGCGTAATTTAAATCCGAAATTAGCAACCGATCACATTCAGACTTGGTATATCTCAATATTTCCATCAACACAGGATGTTTTACAAAAATGGTAGAGATCGGACCATTTCTTCTGGTACCACCCGAACAAAGGGTCAACGTTTTGAATAATCAAAACGTCTATAAAATCCGAAATAAGCTCATGTTATCTCCATATTCCACACATCCCATTATTTCTACTTACACAAGATCTGCTGTGGAGATGTGATATATCGGTCCACTATCATATCGGTATCTCCCCTTCAAAGGGTCAAAATTTTGAATATCTATGAAGTTTAAAAACGCGAAATTAAAATCCGATTCCATTCAGACTTGGAATATCTCAATATTTCCAACAAATGAAGATCTGTCATAAATATGATAAAGATCGGACCATTTCTTCTGGTACGCCCCCCAACGGGTTAAATTTTTGAATATCCATAAAGCTCATAAAACGATTCCCTTCAGACTTGGTACGTCTTATTATTTCCATCAAAACAAGGTATGTTATAAAGGTGGTAGAGATCGGACCATATCTTCTGGTACCTCCCCCACAAAGGGTCAAATTTTTGGAATAACCGAAACGATTATAAAATCCGATATAAGCATACGGTTCTCTTCATATTTTATAAATGTTCGATGTTCTTGTAATTTTGCCCATACTAATATTTTTATCTGTATCAGATGAATCATGAAAATGGAATACTGCGATCGACTATTGCTCTGTTCCAGTACCTGCAAGAATCTTTTCCATTCATTTTCCGATATTATAAAGGAAAAATCGGTTATCGTAGTAAAAACTTTGACATTCTTGCAGTTCTGGAACATGACATATCTCTGGTACTCCACGCATATTTCAAAATTCTCTAAAAATTATCACATATGTCACGTCATGTAAGATGAAGGAAGTACTCGATATATTCCAAACCTGGCACGTCGCAATATTTATATCATATTTATTTAGGACCGATAGGAAATTGACAATATTGGCCCTTTCTTTCGGAGCCCACTCCATAGAGGCTCAACAATTTGAATAATCATCGCAGAAGTCAAAATATATTTAAATGATCGAACATTGGCTGAGGGTATACATCTGTCGGCAAAACCGACTGATACTTTATTTTTCTTGTTTTCGGGATTTTTAAGTCATATTTTTATGGCCTGTTTCTATACCCCGGTTCCTAAGCGAATTCAAAATAAACTTAAAATCAACAATACTCATGGAATGGGTGTTTTGCTTTCGAGTTAATTTTCGTATCATTATTCACAAACAGATCCTAAGACTTCAATTGAACTGAAATGTTGAAGTATTCCAAAATAAACAATCGTTGACATAATTCTTTAGTGTAAACATTGCCATACAAAAATATAAAAATACAAAACATAAGATCAAGTATGAAAAGTTATGCTACATTTAAGTCATGCCTACTGCTCGTTCATCCCTTTCCCCCTAGTGTCGTCCATACCATGTTGCAACCGCATCATGTGCATGATGCATTTTTTAATTTTTTCCTCCTCGTTTTTTGGTGCGTCATTGAAAAAGTGGCAGAAAACGTATGACATGTGTGGCTGATCAGCAACGCATCACTGTCGTCAGCATCAGCCCTCATTTTTGTGTAAAACTGACAGACGATGTTCAAAGTTTTTAATTTCCTATTATTTGCGAGAATAAGCAGCTCATACATGGGTGTGTGTGTGTTTGGGTATGCGACTTCCCAAAAAAAGGGATGGATATTCACAAGGATGGTTGCTTGCCTGGCTGCCTGCCACACAAATCATTCACTTGTTTGGAGGGGAGAGGTTTTCAAAATTGTTGCATTTTTAGTTGAGCCAGAAAATTTAAATCCTTTCAAAATGTGATGGTGTCTCGCCAAAAATAGCAGCATCAAACTTTACATGCCATTTGCCAAAGGATGACATGTTTCCCCCACCCCTCTTTATCCTTCTTTTGATGCAAATTCACTTATTTTTGTACTATCCCAATTCGATGCTGTTTGAGAAGTGAGTGTATCCTTGCAGATTACATTTAAATCCACTCAATGACGCACGAACACACGTGTTGTTGTTCCGACGTGGGAGTGTGGAGTACATGCCAATTTTGGGAATTTTCACCCACACACACACACATACAGCGGAGAAGTGATAAGTGTGTTATGCCAATAAGGCAGATATAGATTCTTATTTGTAGTTTGGATTACATTTCTATATCCTCCACCATAAAATGGTGGGCATATTAAATTTCTCGTTCTCCTTGAAATATTCGTTATAGATTTTAAGTAAGTATAGGTATATATTCAAGATCAGCATAACATTTTATGTCGATTATGCCATGTCCACTTCTTTGCCTATAAGTTTTTGTAAAAAAAATCTTAAAATTCCCTGTTTCCGTCTCGAAGTTGTTGAAAGAACATGTCTAAAAAAATAAGTTTTTGTCCCTAAGTACTTGACAAAATATTCCTTAAAAATACGTTTTTATCCCAAAATCCTTCAAAATATTCCTTAAATAAGTGCAGCACCTAAGTCCGCCAATGGGTCTGACGATCCAAAAAATTTTGGGGAAAAAATCACAACTATGGGTCCTAAAAACGGTTATTAAAAATCTACCAGCTATAAATGTTAATGACATACAGGGCGAGATGAAAAAACTACAACCAACTTCAGACTGCTGTCATTTATAAGCCACTCGTCCGACAGCTGTTACAATTATTCCAGTGACAGCTCATTATATTGTTTACGAACGCAAAAAATCATTTTGCTGAGAATTTTCCAAAAAAAAATTTTTATTCGCAGTGGAATTCAAGCCTGATAGAGTGATTTCTTTTTATTTGGCTGGAAAACCACAAGTGGCTATCGTTAGAGCACTCCAGCATTTAAATGTAATTAAATCTTTTGCGTCTCCTACCATAGCTCGTTACCGTGATACTGGTAGCATAACCCAACGTCAAGAAAGTGGACGGAAGAAAACAGCAACCTCAGCAGAAATGGTTCGAAAAGTAAAAAAGCGACTTAATCGAAACCCGCATCGCAGTGGTCGAAAAATGGCTGAACATATCGCAATATTTCATTCGGCAAATATTGAAAAATGGGCTCGGTATAAAGCCATTGAAATTCTAAAAAATGCAAGAACTTACACCGCAACAGAAAGAAAATAGACCCAAAAGAGCTCAAGAGTTGTTTCGCTGGGCCAAAAGTGGTGAACTGCCTAATTTGGTTTTCTCCGTCTCCGATGAGAAAACATTCAAAATGATTGTGTTTACTTGCCAAAGAGGTCAGGTAAAAATGTGCACCTTCGGTTGGCCACTAGAACTCAAGCGCCGGCCATGGTGATGGTGTGGGCCGCCATAACAACCGATTGTAGCTCTCCTCTCGTATTAATCGACCGTGACGAATATGCCGAATATTATCGCCTAAATATTCTGGAGGGTGTATTAAAGCCTTGGCCAAGCAAACATTTTGGCCGCAGACCTTGGACATTGCAACAGTGAACCTATACATGCAATGTTTCGCCACCGCAGCTGGAACCCATTATGACCAACAAATACCAATTTTTAGAGTTGATTTATGCATGTCAGTCCGTCTGTCCGTCCGTCCGTCTGTCCATGTATTCTTGTGAACAAACAACATTTGTTTGGCCCAAGGACGAACCCTATTGAAATTGGAAATAATCGGTCAAAAATTAGATAAAGCTCCCATATATATCTTCGTCCGATTTGCCTTTTATTGTGCATCAAACGTGTAATATCAGCCCGAATAATATGGAATTTTGCACATACAACCAAATTAGGCCTGAAAATAAGCATGCCAAATTTGATCGAAATCGGTTCAAATATAGCTATAGCTCCCATATATATTGTTCATCCGATTTGTTATTTTAGTCCTCCGCAGCCGTAATATTCACTCTGTAACAACGATATTCAGGGAAATATATCAAATACAGCTCAGAAATATATTTGCCAAATTTTATCGAGATCGGTTCAGATTTGGATATAGCTCCCATATATAACTTCGTCCGATTTACCTTTTATTGTCCACCAAACGTCTAATATTTGTCCAAATGGGATGGAATTTGGCACTTACGACCGAATTGAGTCTAGAAGGTAGTATGCCAATTTTGGTGAAGATCGGTACAGATATAGCTATAGCTCCCCCATATATGATGTTCATCCGATTTGTTATATTTGTTACCCCCAGCCGTAATATGCACAACGTAACAAAGATATTCAGGGAAATATATCAAATACAACTCAGAAATATTTTTGCCAAATTTTATCGAGATCGGCTCAGAGTTGGATATAGCTCCCATTTATATCTTTATCTGATATCAAATTAATTTTACACCAAATGGGCAATACAAGTCCGAATTTAAAAGATACAAATGCTTCGGCATATTTAGTCCTTTGATTTATTTTTTTTTATTTAAATTATAATCATAGGGTGTATGATTGAATGCTCCCATAAAAACTTTTAATTGTTATGTGGAGCTCAACTAAATTAGCAAAGTGGTGTAGGGTATCATAATATCGCCCGCCCGACTTTAGGACTTTCTTTACTGTTTTTTTTTTTTTTTTTTTTTTTTTTTTTTTTTTTTTTTTTTTTTTTTTTTTTTTTTTTTTTTTTTTTTTTTTTTTTTTTTTTTTTTTTTTTTTTTTTTTTTTTTTTTGGAAATATGTTGCTCGGTTGAATATTAAAATGTGCAATCAAAATACTTCTCGCATTGGTATCAGTATCTCAATTTGAAAATTTCAAAAAAATTTGGAAAGTCAGGAACTTATTCCACTACTTTGGTTATTTTTCGAAGGATACTTTCAAAATGCCGATACAAATGCCTTCTATTTTAGATCTACTTTCAAAATCCACTAGATTTTTCCTAAAAATATTAAAAAAGCTATTTTCTCATAGTTTTTGTTGTGTTCATTTTTTTTTTTCTCATTTATATCAAAAAGCGATTTCCTTGATGGTGATGACTCCAGCGATGAGTAATCATTGTAAAGAAATTTATGTCATATTTACACACACCAAAAAAAAAAAACGCGTGAGGGGGGCCTGTGATTTTATGTTGTTGTTTGCATAGGGGTTGTTGCAAATCGAAAACCAAACACCGCGGCCGCCACCATCGTCATCAACATCCAGACCACCACCACTACCACCCACAATTATCCCCACCACTGCTGCACTTGTGTGTTTAGTCATCGTCGTTAACATCATTTGAAACGACTTTGTCTTTGTGACCCTGTCACGATTTGTCAGCCGCACCGGGGATGGGTGGGTGAGTGGGTGAGGGATGCGATACAAAGTGGGTGGTGGTTATTTTCCTTAAATCCTTTGTTTGAATTCTATTTTTATGTCATTCCAGTTTTTTTCTATTCCTTTCATGCCATTCTTCCTTCCATCCTATCTTCCATTGTATGTGAAAGGAATCACGTGGTTGGTTTTGTATTTGTTTTGTTTTTTCTGCTCTCTCTCTTCTCTCTCTTTCTTTCTCTTTATCTGCTTGAGAGCATCCTGGTGTGTTTATTATTTTTGTTCTTCTTCTTCTTTAAATTAAAATATCCTTCTAACAAGAAGTGACATAAATATTATGAAAAGATTCTGAGTCATTGTAAACATTTCAGTGTCAATATCCTTGGGAGATGAACAAAAGAGGGATTTTGTTTGCGATTATGTCCTTCAAAGGGGATATTAGTGTGCCTGTAATGTTTTGAAAAGGGATTCTTAGATTTCACTTTAATATAAGACTTTTCGCGATAGATGCACATTGTTGCAGTTGTAAAGTTAGAATTGAGTTAAGTATTAAATAAAATATTTTGATTTCGAAATATTTCCAGAAAGCCCTGTTATTGCTCCACATTTAAAATTAAACAAACGCCATCTTCACTTCAAAATAGACAGTGGAATATTTGGGAATGTTTGTCTACCCTAAATCTAAATTTTCTATACGATTTCATAAATTTGAGACAGTTTATTATAAAGTGTATTATAAAGAAGTTAAATAGTATCAGCCTGTTGCCCTTATGGAGGAGGTTCCGAAGCAGGTGATCAATATTGACCAATACACCTGATCTGAGCTAAAATTGATATAAATATTACAACGTTCCAGATTTGGGCTATATCGACTACTTCCTATACTTTATATGAGATATGTGAAAATTTTTGGAAAATGTGGAAATATGTGTGAAAAATTTGAAGGAAATCGAACATTTAAATCAAATTTTATGCGATATCATAAATTTCGAAAAATCATATTCATATCAGATATCTGATTAAGAGAAATATTTAGATATAACAATTTGTAAAAAATCTCTAATTCTTTTGTTTTTTAAATCTTGAACCCTACGTGGGTCAGGTAGCAAAAGAAATGGTGATGTACCAAGTTTGGAATGGAATCGGATGTTAATTTCGCTTTTAATGAGCTTCACGGATATTCAAAATTTTGACCCTTTGTGGAGGAGGTACCAAAAGGGAATGGTCTGATCTCTACCGTTTTTATAACAGATCCTGTTTTGATAGAAATATTTAGATGTGCCAAGTCTAAATGAAATCGGATGCAAATTTCGCGTTTTAAAGGGTTACTGGATATTAAACCAGAAGGAGTGGACCGATATATTCCATCTTAACACCAGATCTTGAGTTTAGAAAAATATTGGGATGAGTGTAATTTTAAGACAATCGGATTCTTACATCACATTTTATAAGAGTTATAATTATTCAAAATTTTGACAATTTGTGGAGGAAGCACTTGATGGTGTAAACCGATATTATCCAGTTTTGCACCTGACCGAGAACTAAGGCAAACATTAGGATTTACAAAGTTGGAGCAAAATAGGATTATTGCTTTTTTCTGTGCAATTTTTTTTTAATTTGAAAATTTTGACTTTTTGTGGGAGAGGTACCAAAAGGAGTGGACCGTTGTATTCCATCCTAACACCAGAACTTGAGTTAATAAAAATATTGGGATGTGTGTGACAATCGGACTCTTACATTTTATAAGAGTTGTAATTATTCAAAATTTTGACCCTTTGTGGGGATGGTGCCTGGGGAAGTGGACCGATATTGTCTATTTTCACACCTGACCAAAAATAATGGTATGGCACTGTAAAAATATTAGGATTCGCAAAGTTGGAGCAAAATCTTATTATCCTTTCTCTTTCTGTGCAATAAATTATTTTCTTTGAAAATATTTACATTTTGTGTGGGAGGTACCAGAAGGATTTGGCCGATATTGCCCATCTCTGAACTCGATCTAAGTTTGATAATTATATTACGATGTACCAACTTGGGATCAAATCGGTTACTCCCTTCGAGAGTTATCGTGCGCACCAACCAGACAGACGCTATATCGACTCCAAATGTCCTGAAACGGATTTGGTCCAAAGAGACCTAGGATCTATAACCGTTATTTCGATGAGGCACGTTTTGGGCCGTATCAAATGATATATACCCTCTGTAGCCATATGGCTGAGGGTATAAAAAGCAGTAAGTTCGGCTGGAGCGAATACCGTTTAATACCATCCACCATTTGGGACGATTTGGGAAATTTTCAAAAAAAATAATAATAATAATAATAAAAAATAATATCCATTACAAATTCTGTTAAAATCTTAAAAATACCGTGTATCGGAAGGTGCCGATATATGGGGGATATACGATATTGTGGACCTATGTAGAAAATTCTATTTCAGGTTGTAAAGTACTAAAATCATCAAAACACCGAATTTCGTGGGTTGCTGTTATATGGACCTATACATACAATGTTTCGCCACACGAGCTAGAACCCATTATGACCTACAAATTCTCTTCCAGGGGATAGAGTACTCACAAGGAACTCTTTGTGTGAATTTTCAGACAATTCCGTTGGCTAAATTCATCTAAATGCCGAATAACGGGGGTACTGTTATATGGGGGCTATACGATATCGTGTACCGATGTAGCCCATTTTCGAACTTGACCTGCCTGCAGACAAAAGACTGATCTGTTCCAAATTTTAGCTTCTTATCTTTATTCGTTTTGACTCTAGCGTGATTAAAACAGACGGACGGACAGGGCTAAATCGTCTTAGAATTTTACGCTGGTCAAGAATAAATTTGTTGGGTCTAAAATTATTATTTCGATGAGTCAAAAACGGAATGACGAACTTAATATACCCTCCATACTATTTATGGTGGAGGCTATAAAAATTGGTATCGATTTTGATTTTGTTTATGACGAGACGTATTCTAATGTCTTCGAGCCCACTCGTTACTCTATTACGAATATCGAATGGTCTGTCGTCAGATTTATTCTTGCAAATCATACCCTTCGCCAGACAAATATTTGTAACAGCTTTGCTTCAATAATCAGTTATTCTCGAGAAGAAAAATTTTAATCTTAAAAAAATATATATTTCTTTACAAAAATTCCAGTATCAAAACATGATATATTCTCCTCAGATCTGAATTTAAATTCTATTGTAGTTGACATATAGAGATATAGATTCCTTCAGACTTTCCGCTACTTAAGTGTTTTCCTTCTCTGCTCTCTATTCTTCCCTATTTAGGATATTTTTTCTTAAAATTCTAAATATCAATTTGTTATGCTATCATGGTAGACAACGCCATCTTCTTCTCAGTTATTGAATTAAAAAAACTTAATCTTATTATATGTTATGTATTTGCATACATATTACTTTAGCCGGCAACTGAGTTTAAAAAGCTACCCGTCATAATTGTTTCTGCTCTCAAAAGTTTAAAAGCGAACATACATAACCCGGTTAATATTGAGCTATAGATGGCGCTAGCATAGGTATTTCACATTGTGTAAGTACCATGTCAAAATTGTGCAATATAAGTAGAGATTTTATTACAGATTTCCCACTCTTACTCAAATTTTGAGGCAACGCCATCTTCTTTTCAGTTCTGGGTTTGAAAGATCAAATTTCAGAATATTTTATATCTTTGTAGCATATATTACTTCAGGCAGCACCTGACATTAAGGTGTCACATGGCGTCATTTTTACTACTCCCAAAAGTGGACAAAAGAAGTAAAACATTTCTATTAATTTTGAAGTATAGATGGCGATAGTATGTATTTCTTGAGAATGCTTTAAAATTATGCTTTTTTTATCGAATAACCTCAGGGATTTAGTACGTTGACGCCTATGGATAAAGCCATTCAGCCTTTAGGCTTCACATTTGTGGTTTGAAATATGGAATATTATTCTTTTTTCGTGCCTTTGTATGAAAATTACTTAAGTAAGCCGTTTTTATAGGTTCGGCCCCCAAAAGTATGCAACAGAAAAACAATATTAAAATTAATATTGTAGTATAGATGGCGCTGGTATAGAGCTCTCCATTGAGAATTCTTTGCTCCATCCTATCACGAATGTAATGCCCATTTTCTCAATTTGATTTCCACACATGCAAATATAATGGAGTCGATTTACTTTGTGGGTATCTTGACTCTTAAAGGAGACACAAACCGTCAAAAAATCCCTTCGAAAATCGTATTTTACAAAATCTGAAGGGTAGGCCTCCTCCTCCTCTTTCCAGATACTATATGAGCCCGAAACATTTTATATTATTGGCGTTTTCTTGTGTTTTTTTTTCAATTACCTCTTTCATTCCGTTCCATTCCTATTTCCTTCTTCTAATTTCTCTTGAACACATTCATCATTGTTGAAAATTTCAGATTTGGCCTTTTGGCAATGAAAGTGAGTGGGTAGGCAGGCATATTTGTCGCCATTATATTTCAATAAATTATAACTCAAGGCATATTTATTTCATTTCCATTTCGTATACAAAGGGAGTTTATACGCTTCTCTTCTACGCTTCCTTCTCCAAACGAACGACGACCCACGCTTGACAATAATCTGTCGATGGCAAAACTCCGTATGCAAGAGTCTCATATTAATTTTGCTTTGGGATGGGTTGCAAAAAAAAAAAAACAACGAAGAAAAAAGCGAAAACGACATAAATCCTCAAAAGAATATCCAAGACTTGGTTAGACCATGACTAAAGTCAAAACTACATGGAACAATTGCCGTGCATAAAATTTATGACTTTTTTGCGGCAGGAAGTTGTGGTGATTTGTCATTGAGCACTTGAGGAGAGTTTCAACGAAAATAAAATTAAATGGAAACGACAAAGTGAAGAAATCTTTAAGTTGCGTTTATTTTATGCTCCCACAATAAGGTATTAAAAAATATACCCTGCAATTGGGAATTTCTTTGTTAAAGAAAAATTAAAAAAAAATGAGAAAATCGTAAAATACACTGGGAGATTATGAAAGCAGAATTAAAAAAAGGAGACTCCTGTTTTGGCGTTTTGAAAGTTTACATCGAAAAGTAACCAAAGTTATTACATTAATTACCCATCAACCTACACTATTGCAATTTTTCGAATTAAAATTTCTCGGATACTGTACATTTTAGGTACATGGTGTCTTCGGAAATATTGCAGATAAAAATGCGAGGAATATTTCGGGCGAAAATTTAAAGCATCAAGCGAGCCAACAAAGGGGTCTTTTTAGCGCTTTTTTTAAAATATGATTAAAAACTCAATTTAAACGGGACCGTAGCACGCCAAAATATTCTACAAAATTATTTGTCAGAAAATTCTACTATAGGTCTTAGCAGACGTTAAGAGTCTAAATCTTACCTTAACGCCAGAACTTCAAAAATGCTAAAATCACATTTAAGGGTTGAAATCGTAGTTCATGTGACTTTATGCGTAATTCTTAACAAAGAATAATCTTAGAAAGGATAACTTCAAGGACAAAAATATACCTCATCAAATGTCCTTATAAGTCTCCAAACAAAGGATATCTCTATTTCCATTATATATAGTGGAAATATTAGAATTAGTGTTGTCAAAAAAAAAAAATCGAAAAATTATCCTATTTTTATAAATTTTTTTCTCGTTCTTTTTCGAGTTGCTGCAGGAAAGTAACATAAAATTTTGGTTTAGACAGAAAGTGTCAAAAGAGGAAATATTCTACGTAAAATTTCACTATGAGTCTCAGAATAAACTATACAGGGTGAGATAAAAAAAAACTGCGATAAAGTCAAATGCCATAATTTTTTCATCTTTTTTTTTTCGAAATTTTATTGAATGAATGCAAAAAATGAAACTTAAGAATAAGTTTAGATTTGTTCGAACTGGTTACCTTTTGCATGAATGGTGGCCTTCAAACGGCCAATGAAACCGTCACACACTGCCCGAATATTGCTCTGCTTTATTTTGGCCCATTCCATTTAAGTGCCAACCTTGCTTTCCAAAATACTCCAGACACAATATTCCAACGGATTGGTATGCGGAGATTTTGGTGGGCATGGGTGGGCATTGACGGATTGGTATCCGGAGATTTTTATGGGCATGGAAATGAAGCGAGGAACCTCATTTTGTAACCATACTAGGGTGGCGCGTGCTGAGTCCTGTTGGAATAACTAAGGTCTGCGGCCAAAATTTTTGCATGCCCAAGGCTTCAATACACCCTCCAGAATATTTTTGCGATAATAATCGGCATTTATTCTGATGCCACGATCGATTAATATGAGCAGAGAGCGACCATCGGTAGTTATGGCCCACACCATCACCATGGCCGGCGCATGAGTTCTGGTGGCCAACCGAAGGTGCCCATTTTCAGCTGACCTCTTTGGCAAGTAAACACGATCATTTTATTTGTTTAAAAACTGCTGGACAACGAATATTTTCTCAACACTTTCGGCCAAGGGAAGCAACTCGATTGCGGTGTAAGTTCTTGGCCTTTTTGGAATTTCAGTGGCTTTACCCCGAGCTCATTTTTCAATATGTGCCGCATGGAATATTGCGATATGTTCAGCTCACGAGCCAGTTTTCTGGCAACTGCGACGCGAGTTTCGATCAAGTCGCTTCTTTACTTTTCGAACCATTTCTGCTGATGTTGCTGTTTTCTTCCGCAGACTTCCTTGACGTTGGGCTACGCTACCAGTATGACGGTAACGAGCGATGATACGAGACACAAAGGATTTATTCACATTTAAATACTGTAGTGTTCTAACGATAGCCACTTGTGGTTTTCCAGCCAAAAATAGAGAAAGCACACTATCACGCTTGAATTATATCACGAATAACTTTTTTTCTGGAAAATTCTCACCAAAATGTTTTTGTACGCTTGTAAACAATACAATGAGCTGTCACTGGAATAATTGAAACAGCTGTCGGACTGTTGGCTTAGAAATTACAGCAGTCTGAAGTTGGTTGCAGTTTTTTCATTTCACCCTGTAATAATAGGGGGATGACATCAAAGACAAGTCCAATCATTCAATTACAGCAAAGGAAATAAATCTTTATTATCTTTGGATACACAGACAATATTTTTTATCAATGTTGCAAAAAAAAAGAAAAAAAAAAAAAACAGCTTTTAATATCCTCCACCATATAGAAGAAACTTGAAAAATAAAAAAAAAGTCTTAATACTACCACTTAAATGAAAACTGTTATGTGGAAACAAACTATACAAAGACGTGGACCTGAATACAAAATTTTTTGTTATAGGCTGTAGTACTCATTAAGAACTTTAAAGACGAAATTTTTAACAATTCCGGTGAATAATGTTGCTGAAATTATCAAAATGCCGAATATCGGGAGGTACCGTTATATGGGGCTATACGAAAACGTAGACCGACACGACCCATTTACTAAATTTTAGACTTCTATCTCAATTCGTTCGAAAGATAGCATAAATACACCATACAGACAGACGGACATCGCTAAGTCGTCTTAGGATTTTACGCTGATCCAGAAAATATGTACTTTGTAGAGTCGTTCATGAATATTTCAAGGAGTTACAAACGGAATGACAAAGCTAATATACCCTCCATAGTATGGTGGAGGGTATAAAATAGCATAAAAACTTCGTTTCAGACCCCACACTAGTCGAGGACTCTACACTAGTCGAACGTATTATCTTTCGGAGTAGATAATACCACAATTGTGCTCCGATTTCTTAAATTATTAACCATAAGTCTACAGAAGTCATCCATCCATTCTCTAATGTCAATAACTAATGGTCTTCTATGAGACGTTCATCGATCATAGTTAACATTTGAATATTTTTTCCTCACAAAAAAAAACTTTCATTTTATTAATGGAAATTATTGGGCCATCTTCTAATCTTTTGAAAATCAAAAATTTGAAAAACAAATACCGTTCTTTGGGAATTGTTTGTTTTTTAATGAAATTGAAAACGAATGCAATCTGTTGATGAATGAGAGTAAATATTCAAAATTTGGAACAACAACAATAACAACTAAAGAACTTTGTTTTTCTTCAATGCTTTTCACACACTCGAAACACAAGAAAATTTGCATTACAATTCCAGGTGATTTATCCTCTCCATCATCATCATCAAAAACAATAACAACAACGAATGCAGCTGACGCTGCCTGAGAATAGCTTGACTGACTGGCTGGCTGGTTGGCAGGTGAAAACCTGTTGCTGCTGCTCCACAATAGAAAATACAGAAAAACAAAAGCAGTTTTTTCAAAAAAAGATAATTGTCGCTATGATACGGACAAATGGCTGAGACGGACAGACGGATGGATGAAAATCAGTTTTATTTTTCTGTCAGCCATTCAGTTTAGAGAATACTAAAAACTGGCAGAGCACCGCGCTGCTGCCTCACGATGATTTCTAGAGTTTCTTTTAATAGATTCTCATAAATCTCTGATGAGGAAATGTTGGCCATAAAAAAGGCAAAACAAAAGACGGCGTCGACGACAACGAACAGCCAACCAGCCAGCCAAGTTAAGTAAATAACAAAAAAAAAAGAACATTAAATATAGAAGAAAAAAGAAAGAAAATATCTGAAAACAAATTAATTTCCATACAAAATGTGTTTGAATGCCATCATGGTATTTTGACAGTTTTGGGAAGTAGTTTTGAGTGAAAAGTGAAATTTTTTCGTTTCAATTTCATTTTGATTTAGTATCCACCAAAATATGAATAGCAAATTAGAATATCATTCAGATGCAAATTTGGGCTTTAAATTTATTTTGAATTGATAGAGGTGTACTGGCATCCAATGGATGAATCAAGAACATGGGAAAATAGGTTCAATACCCTCCAATAATTAAAATCAGGGATATTCTTATACGTATAGGGGATGTACTAAAAAGTGAACCTATATTGTTAGTGTTTTTCTTTGTAGCTCGAATTACCAAATTTTGCGAAATTAAATAGAAAATATGACTAAAACGTGAAAAAGTTAAAAATCGGATGTTTACCCTTATAAAGAGGCTATACCAAAAGGCAAATCGACCTGATCCATTTTTATACCCTCAACCATATAGCTAGCTGGATAATCAGATTTTGCTCTTACTTTTCAAATCCTAATATTTACATCAGTCCTAGGTCAGGTGCGAAAATGGACAATATCGTTCCACTGCATCAACTACCTCCCCCCCAAAGGATAAACATTTTGAATAATTATAATGCATAGAAAATGTGATGTAAGTGTTCGATTGTCTTGAAATTACATAGGACACAATATTTTTTCAACACAAGGTCTGGAGTGAAGATGGAATATATCGGTTGACTTCTTCTGGTACCTACCCCACAAAGTGTAAAAATTTGGAATATCCATAAGGCTCATAACATAACACGAAATTAACATCCAATTCCATTCAGACTTGGCACATCTCAATATTTCCATAAATATAAGATCTGTTATAAATATGGTAGAGATCGGACCTTTCTGGTACCTCCCAAACAAAGGGTCGAAGTTTTGAATAACCAAATCAATCATAAAATCCGAAATAAGCTTGCGGTTCTCTTCAAATTACACACATCACAATATTTTTATTAACCCAAAGTCTAGTATGAACATAAGATATATCGAAACACTCCTTCGTATAGGCCACATATATTAGTAGCCCCCCCCTATATTCGGTATTTTGACAATTTTAGGAACAATACCCACCGAAATTGTTTGAGATGTCGTATTTGAAGTTCGTAATGGATGCTACAGCCTGTGACAGGTCCAGGTCTTCGCATAGCTCCAATATAACGGTACCTCCCTATATACGGTATTTTGCTGATGCTACATTATGGTAATTGCTTATAACAAACAATGCCTATGTAGGTCCACGTCGTATAGACCCAAATATAACGGCTATATTCAGTTCCAAATGGTGGAGGGTATTCAAAGTTCGTTCCGGCCGAACTTGCTGCTTTTTTAATTATTGTATTTGACGTCATCCTTATAATATACAGCTTTGTTGGATAATTTTACCTAAAGTCACATGAAGTATGATTTTAACCCAAAAATGTGATTCCAATATTTATTAGTTTCTGGCATTTATGCAAGATTCAGACTTTTGATATATTCTGGGAGTACATAGAACAATTTTATGACAAATTTTCCAACGAATCTTAATCCGAAAATTCTGGATGGGCTGAACTTGCCTCTTCTGATACACATGTCTCCTTCTTTCAGCTCTACTTTGATAATCTCTAAGATTTTCCCTTTAATTTTTATTGGTGTTTCACGGTGTTATTACAGGCGCCTTTATATATTCATGATATGCCATTTTCACATATTTTTCCTACTGATGTAGTACGGAACACCCTTATAAAATGCCTGGCATCCTTTTCCAAATCCAAATAAGTTAATTAAATTTCATTTAAATTTACGTCGTATTAAAAAGATTTATTCTTGGAGCTCATAGGATCCTATAAACATGGTCTTTGTTTGCCATGAGAAATAAAGCAAATATCGAAAAATATTTCCAATTGTTTATCAATGAATTGCGATTCATGTGAAATTATCAGGTGATGTTGAACAGAACCTTGTGTTTATTACGGAAGACAATCTATTTCATATTTAAACAATTGGCGGAACACAAAGGAAAGATTGCTGGCTCATGGTAATTCCAAGTTAATAAAAATTTTCTTTCATAAAGTATACAAATACTTCACTGGTCCCAAAATATGCATTTTTAGGTGAAAGTGCCAAAGAAACTGGTAATCCATTACGCATTCATTTTAAAATCAGGGGCTAGTATGTGGGCTTATCAGTAGTTACTAAAGTGCACTTCATAAAACCATTCTTTTTACTGTAAATCCAGCAAAAATTTCATTTCAACCACCGAAAAAAGATGTCGGTCAATATAAGTTATACCTTCTCCAAAAAAAAAAAAAAAAACAAAATATTTATGTGTGAAATGGCCTCCTGAAATAATAGGTTAGCTATCCGATTGACACAAATTTAAAGCAAAATCACTAAATTTTTAAAATTATTTCCAAATTGCGTTTTTTTTTTTTTTAATTTTTTCTACTCTTATTAATTTATTAACCATTTCCCTTTCTTCGTTTCAGGTATGTACGTCATTGTAATAATTTCCCCTTTTTGTAAGTAAAATACATTAAAAACAATTTCAAAAGTATCAATCGATTTTGCCGACAGATGCATACCCTCCGCCTAAGTCCGTTTATTAAAATATATTTTGTCTTGTATTATGATTATGCAAATCCTTTGACCCCTTATAAGGGGAGGTTTCGAGGGAGTGGGCCAATATTGTCCATTTCGTATCCGACATAAGTCTGATACAAAAATATTATAACTTGGAAATTTGGAATATATAGACCACTGTATTCGCTTTATATGAGATATATGCTAATTTTTTAAAAAATGTTGAAATGTGCGAGCGGTACCAGATATTCGGACCGAATTATTTTAGTTCTTCTAATCCTGATTGCGTTATACAAAATTTAATGTCTTTCAAATTAATTTAAATGTAATTAGCAAAGACACAAACCAATATAATTTTTTCTTCGGTTCAGAAATGTTAAGAGAGAGAAAAGACAGAGAGAGAGAAAGAGAGAGAGAGAAAGAGAGAGAGAGAAAGAGAGAGAGAGAGAGAAAGAAAAAAAGAGTGAGAGAGAGAGGGGTGAGGTAGTAAACCAGAGGAAAATTAAAGTTATTATACCCTCAGCCATATGGCTAGATGGCTATCAGCTAATACGGCCTAAAAGTGCCCTATCGAAGTAACGGTTTTAGACCCTAGGTCTCTTTGGAGCAAATCTTTTACAGGACATTTGGAGTCTAGCCATGTCCGTCCGTCTGTCTGTCAGTCTGACTGGCTGGTGCACACGATAACTTTCAAAGGGAGTATCCGATTTGGTCCAAACTTGGTACATCATAATATTTTTATCAAATTTAGATCGAGTTTGAAAATAGGCAATATCGGTGCACCCCTTCTGGAACTCCCCCACAAAAGATAGATATTTTCAAAAAGATGTTTTACTTCACAGAAAGAGAAAGGATAATCCAATTTTGTTCCAAATTTGCAAATCCTAATATTTGCATCAGTGCTAGGTCAAATGCGAAAATGGGCAATATGTCGGTCCACTCCATCAAATACCTCCACCACAAAGAGTCAACATTTTGAATAATTATAACTCTTATAAAATGTGATGTAAGAGTCCGATTGTCTTCAAATCAAACACATCACAATATTTTTATTAACCCAAGGTCTGGTGTTAATGTGGAACACATCGGTCTACTCCTTCTGGTACTTATCCCACAAAATGTCAATATTTGCAAAGAAAATAATTTACTGCACAGAAAGAGATAGGATGATCCGATTTTGTTCCAACTTTGCAAATCCTAATACTTGCATTAGTGCTAGGTGAGGTGCAAAAATGGTCGACTCCATCATGTATCTCCTCCACAAAAAGTAGAAATTTTGAATATCCTGAAACCGATTCCATTTTGACTTTCCACATCTGAATATTTCTATCAACATAGGATCTGTTGTAAAGATTGTAGGGATCGGACCATTCCTTCTGGCAAAGGATGACCGTTTTAAATAACCAAAACGTTAATAAAATCCGAAATAAGCATTAGGTTCTTTTTATATTTCACACATCCCATTATTTCTACTAACACAAGATCTGTTATGAAGATGGAATATATCGGTCCACTCCTTCTGGTACCTCCCCCATACATAGGGTTCAAGATTTAAAAAAAAAAAACGCTCATAAAACTCGGAATAAGCATCCAACTTTTATCAAATTTCACACATCCAAACAAGATCTGTTGTGAAGATGGAAAATATCTGTCAACCCTTTATGGTACCTCACCCATAGAGGGCCACAATTGTCAATACTTGTATCTGTCATAACTTGCGAAACAAGTCGGCGATTCTTTACAACTTGGGATATCTAAATACTTCTTTCAACCAGAAAATTCCATATTCGTGGAATTTATCGGAATTTATGATTTCGCATAAAATTGGATATAAATGTTCGATTTTCTTGTAATTTTGCCTATACCACTATATTTATCTGTATTAGATGAAGTATGAAAATGGAATACTTTGGTCGACTATATCTGGTACCTCACGCACATTTCGACATTTTGTAAAAATGGTCACATATCTCATATAAAGTGAAGGAAGTAACCAACATAGTCCAAACCTGGCACGTCGCAATAATTATATCATATTTATTGAAGTCCGATACGAAATGGACAATATTGTTCGGAACTTACTCCATGGAGGGTCAACAATTTGAATAATCATAACAGAAGTCAAAATATATTTAAATAATCGGACATTGGCTGAGGGAATAAATCTGTCGCCAAACCGCCTGATACTTTTTAACTTTTTAGTGGTACTTTCAATCGGTCAGTTCTTCTCTGCTTCATTTATCTTCCAAATTTTCATTTTCTTTTGTTGATATTTTTTAAACTTTCATTATCGAACAATCTCGTTTGCATTTTTTGTTAGCAGTTTAGAACGTTTTGTTCTTTTCGCACGTTTCTGCAGAACATAAATGATCTTTGAAATATCTAAACAAAATATAAAAAACAAAGTAATTATTAATTATGCTTTCCTTCCATTTCATTAAGTGTGGACCATTACCCCAAAGAATTTGGGTTAAGTATTTCAAGAAAAACAAAACTACTTAAAATTGATAATTATATATGACCTACTCTCGTTGATCTCTTTTCTTGTTGTATTCTCTTATGGGGGGTCTATTAAGAATTTATGAAGTATTTTCTCAGAGTTCTAGCTACATGTGAAGCTAACGAGGTGGTACTCTGTAATAATTATTTAAAAAAAAATAGAAAGAGAAATGAATTTTGTTAACACGGTCTATTAATCATGGTCGTGTCAAATAGAAAAAAAAATACTCTTTATACCCTCAGCCATATGGCTAGAGAGGGTATATATCATTCGATACAGCCAAGACGTGCCTCATTGAAATAATGGTCACTGTGGACCAAATCGATTTCAGGACATTTGGAGTCGATCTAGCGATGTCCGTCCGTCCGTCTGTCTGTCTGTCTGGTTGGTGCGCACGATAACTTTCAAAGGGTGTATCCGATTTGATCCTAACTTGGTGCATCGTAATATTAGATCGAGTTCGGATATGGGCAAAATCTCCTTCTGGTGCCTCCGTCACAAAGGGGTCAACATTTTGAATAACCAAAACCCCCATAAAATGCGAAATAAACTTCCGATTCTTTCTAAACTTCACACAATCCAATATTTCCACTAAACCAAGATCTGGTATGAAGATGAAATATATCGACCCACTCCTTCTGATACATCCCCTACAGAGGATCAAACGATTATAAAATGACGAAATAAGCATTCATTCTCTTCGAATTTCATTCACACATCCCAATGTTTCTTCCAACATAAGATCCTATGTGTAGATGATAGATATTGGCCCACTCCTGCTGATACCTTCCCAACAAGGGGTCACAATTTTCAATAAGTATATCTCTTATAATATGCGGAACATTTGTTTTCAAATTTGGAAATATCAGTTTAGATACTTCGGAAGTAGTCAATATGTTTTTATACCCTCCACCATAGTATATAGGGTATATTAAGTTTGTCATTCCCCCCACACAATTATATATATTCTTGATCAATATAAAAGTCTATGTCGATTTAACGATGACCGTCCGTCTGTGTAAATCATTCGAAAGTTATTCCGAACGAATTGAAATAGGTTGATAAGATTTTTCTTAAATATGTGCTTAGTCTGCAAGATTTTTGGTATTGAAAATGGGCTATATAGGTCCACGTTTAGGTATAGCCACCATATAAATGTACCTGCTTATGTTCGGTATTTTGATGATTTTAGCGTCATTATTCATCGTAGTTTCTTTAAATTTGGCATTTGAAGTTCGTAATGGATATTACAGCCCATGACAGAAAATTGTCTGTGCAGGTCCACGTCTTCGTATAGCTGTCCCGATGTTAGGTATTTTGATGATTGTAGCGACATTATTCACCGGGATTGTTTCAAATTTGGTATTTGAAGTTCGTAATGGATACTACAGCCTCTGACAGAAAATTGTCCATGCAGGTCCACGTCTTCGTATAGCCCTCATATAAAGATACCTCCCGATATTAGGTATTTTGAAGATTTTAGCGACCTTATTCACCGGAATTGTTTCAAATGTGGTGTTTAAAGTTTGTAATGCCTATGACAGAAAATTATCTATGCAGGACCAGGTCATCGCATATAAAACGGTATCTCTTTGTATTCGCAATTTTGCTAATTTCAGCGACATTATTCATTTCATATTTGAAGTTCCTAATGGGTACTACAGCCTATGGCAGGAAGTTTTCTATGTAGGTCCAGGTATCGTATAACTCCTAAATATCGGTACCTCCCTATTATTATACAATTTCGTTTCAAATGGTGGAGGTTTTTTCTTTAGATTTTATGAAAATTGTTGAAGAACCTCCTGACAAAAAAGTGACATTTTTGGAATGCTTTGCAACTTCATTTTGGACAAAAATCTTAGACTTTTCAACAAATATATCCAAGTACCTCTTGACTAGAAATCGAGGGCGTATCCCAACGAAAAATGGGAATTTATTTAAAATATGTTTTTTTTTTTTTGTAAAAACCGTTATTGATAAGAAAATTTGCTCAAGGACCTCTTGATCTAAAAGCGTGGATTTGAAGAATATTTTTTACAATGCCTTTTTGGACAAAGCTGGGAGATATTAAAAACATACGCTCCAAAAAAAGAAACCTGACAAGAACTTCACTTTCTTGACAAGAACTTTTTTTTTTTTTTTTGAAAATCGCCTACCGAAAATCGTGGAATCTTTGAAGGTCTTCTTGACAAAATGAACCGAAAATCGTTTATTTCTACATGGACTTTCTTTGTATAAATATTGAATTCTACTAGGGAAAATTATGGATCTATTTTTTAAGATTTTTTTCCAAACACCTTAAAGGACTTCTTCGCAAAAATTGAAATTTTGATGGTATCATATAATTCGGAATTTTTATTTAAATGTTTTAGAAGGTATAAATTTGTAAAAAGTTGTCAAAGATCGTGGCAACGTAGATATATTTTTTATTTGTTTTCTAAATTTTATTTTTTTCATATTTTTTATTATTTTACATTTTTAATATTTATACATTTATATTTTTTATATATTTTTATTTTTTATATTTTTTTTAAATTTTATTTTTTCATATTTTTTATTTTTTTATATTTTTTTATTTTTTATATTTTTTTATTTTTATATTTTTTTTATTTTATTTTTTTTTGAGGCTTTCTTGGCAAAAAATCCACATTTATTTATATATGATTCAAAAATGTAGAATTTTTCGGAGAATAGCTGCCTTTTTTAAGAATCATAACAATAAGGGATAAATCTATCGACATACCGATTTTTTAACAGATTCCGTGTTATACTCAATTTTTTTTTGTCACAAGGTTTCGGTAGAATATATTTTCAAATTCACACACAGAATTTTCCATCCCTGGGAAATAATTAAAATCCATAATCTCTCATAATATTCCGGTATTACAAAGGTATTTAACTGATGAGCATGTGTGTAATACTATTTAATCCCTTTTATGCGGAATTTTTCGCTTTTCGATATGAAATATTAACAAGAGATAAATATGTCCATCCCTACCCTGCCCTTCCCCTCACCTCCCCTCTCTGTTGTTATCACAAAATCACTACATACCGATATGCATATGTGTAGCTTGTGTTGTTGTGCAACATCCGTCGATAGAAATCGACAATCCATAAGCCATCTATCTATCGGAACAACAGACAACATACATACCACCTATTTACGTATGCAAACCCTGAAATTGTTGTTTTGCCGCTTGAATTTTGCATCGCTCACTGCATGCATTTGATGCATTTACCAGATGGTGGTGGGTGAGCGTTTCAAAGTTGGCAGACATTTAGGTGGTGGTACCAAAACAACAACAACAACACCCAATGAGATCGACCGACCGACCAGCCAATCTCTAGGTCTCTAGCCGGCACGTGCTATTTTATTGCACTGGATTTTGTTTTGTTTTCGACGATGCTGCCGCTGCTGCTGGTCGTGTTACAAAATCTAAATTCAGTTCAATTTCTACCAGCCGCCATGCTGCCACCACCACCACCCAACACTATCATCATGACCAGCAGCGGCAGCAGCCACATCACAGCAATAGGGAGCGCTTGGTATTCATTTCCTCGTACACGATGGACGCTTTAGCTGTCAGTTGTGGTTGAGGCCCGGAGGGCTGGTCACATATAGACATAGATTTTCGTGGTGGACAGACTCGCCATTTGTTTTTTTGTTGTTGTTGTTATTCGCATGATATTATAGCTCATGCTGCTTACCTCCCTGCCTGTCCGTCTGCCGCAGAGTCTTCCATTGTCTAGTCATTTAAATGATCTGCTTTCCATTGTATCGCACGGAGCAGCTTAAATGGAAAATAAACAAACAGAAATAATAAAAAAAAAAACAACAAGAAAATAATACACCAAATCTATTGTTTGCTTTTTTTTTGCAAACATTGTTTTGTATTTCATTTTGAATGTTGTTGTTTTTGTAAATGTTAAATTTTTAAATTTGTTCAGATTAACCTCTCCCAAAGGCAGCTGATGAACGGCCAGTTAGTTGGCCGGCTGTAGACGTCCCTGGTTTGCCAATACTCACATCGATTGGGAGGGCTATTTATGTTGTTGCTGGTATTGTGTGCTCAGATGCAGCCATGTTGCAAAGATATCCAGTCAGAAAAAATCGTGCTTCCTTTTTTGTTCTTATGGCTAAAATGTTACCCAATGTTGTTAGGAAAGCAGACAGACTCTTTGATAAATTCGCAAAAAAAAAAACTTGCAGAGACAGCCACTTAACCTTTGGGCTATACAGTGTGAAGTAAAACCCAGGGTTAAGCTCGAAGGAGAGTCAATAGAGAGGCAGAAAGAGTCCTTATAGAAGAGGGTTTTTTTTTAAAGAACCCGAGCCTGAGTCTTTACAAACGAGCTAAAGCGATTCTGTGAATACGATTCTCAGATTGCCCCTAAAGATTATTAGAAAGGGTTTACTTCACGTTAGGCCGAAACGGAATGAGTGTCTGTACGGGACGGAGACATAGTTGTAGAGAGTCTCTAAAGAGGAACGGAAGGGAGTACCTACAGACGAGTCCAAGGGAGTTTCTATTTACGAGCCGGAACGTTTGTCTAGAGAGAGACGAGAGGGAGAGAGTATCTGAAGACGATTCGGCGTAAATCTCTATAGATGAGTGGGAGCGAATCTCTATAGAAGACGGGAAGAGAGTGTCTATAGACGAGGCAAAAATATTCTCTAAAGGCGCTCTGGAGGATGTCTCTATAGACCAGTCTCTTCTATAGACCATCTTTGGATGGAGTCTCTTTAGACGAGCTCTGGAGGGAGTCTCTATAGACTAGCTCAGTAGTGAGTCTCCTATAGACGAGCTCTGGAGTGAGTTTCCTATAGACCAGCTCTGGAGTGAGTCTTCTATAGACAAGCTCTGGAGTGAATCTCCCATAGACGAGCTGGAATAAGTATCCTATAGACGAACTAGAATTAGTCTCCTATAGACGAACAGGAATGAGTCTCCCATAGACGAGCTCTGGAGTGAGTCTCCTTTAGACGAGCTCTGGAGGGAGTCTCTATAGACGAGCTCTGGAGGGAGTCTCCTATAGACGAGCTCTGGAGGGAGTCTCCTATAGACGAGCTCTGGAGAGAGTCTCTATAGACGAGCTCTGGAGGGAGTCTCTATAGACGAGCTTTGAAGTGAGTTTCCCATAGACCAGCTCTGGAGTGAGTCTTCTATAGACCAGCTCTGAAGGCTGTCTGTATAGACGAGCTCTGGAGGGAGTCTCTATAGACTCTGGAATTTGTCTATAGACAAATTCTAGAGGGTGTCTCTATAGACAAGATCTGGAGTGAGTCTTCTATAGACAAGCTCTGAAGGCTGTCTGTATAGACGAGCTCTGGAGGGAGTCTCTATAGACGAGCTCTGGAGGGAGTCTCTATAGACGAGCTCTGGAGGGAGTCTCTATAGAGGAGCTCTGGAGGGAGTCACTATAGACGAGCTCTGGAGGGAGTCTCTATAGACGAGTTCTAGAGGGAGTCTCTATAGACGAGCTCTGGAGGTAGTCTCTATAGACGAGCTATATTGTCGTCTATAGACAAGTTCTAAAGTGAGTGTCCACGAACGAGCGGAAATGAGTCCTTTAGATAAGCGGAATGGAGTCTTCTGGACAAGCTGTATATATTCTGTATAGACGAGGGGCAAGGACTCTCTATAGACGAGTTTGATGAAGCCTTTAAAGACGATTTGAATGAACTATAGACAAGCTGGAGGGAATCTTTATAGACAAGCCGGAGAGGTTATCTGTAGACGAGCCAGATGAAGTCGGGAGTGCGGATGAGCGGGAGTGCGTTTTTTTAAGGCCATCAGATAAGAGTCTCTATAGAACAGAGGCCGCCTGGAGAATCTCATGGGGAAATTTTTTTCTGTAGAGCTGCCGAGCCAGAGTATCTCTCTGTGAAACGGCCTTAGACGGAAGTTGAAGTTTGGATTTTTTCTAGAGATTTTGAAGCCGGTACTCTTTTTAGAACAGCTGAAGCTGGGAGTTTTTGTTGACGAGCTAAGAGGCGGGACTTTTTATAGACACCCTGAAGCAGAAAGATTTGACTCCAGATATGCTGATGCGGTGAGCTGAAGCAGAGTGTCTTCGCTCGAGATGAACTGAAATAGGTTTTCTTTGCTCCAGACGAGATGAAGCAGAGATCCTTTGATCCAGACGGGCTGTAAAGTAAAGAGTGTTTGTTCCAGGCAAGTTGTAGCCGAAAGTCGTTGCTTCAGACGAGCTGAGACCGAGAGATTTTTTGATCGAGGCGAGTTGATGCCGAGAGTCTCTGCTCCAGACGAGCTGAAGCCGAGAGTCTCTGCTCCAGGCGAGTTGCTCTAAATGAGCTGAAGCACAAGGCTCCTACAGACCTCTGCTATAGTAAATTTGGAAGTTTTTGCAATAAACGAGCTAAAGTCGAAGTGAATCTCAGTCTCTCTCTCTCTATAGAAAAGCTGAACTTGGCGGTCTCTCCTCTCTCTCTCTCTCTCTCTCTCTCTCTCTAGAGACGAGCAAAAATTGGGAGTTTCTCTCACTCTTTAGAATAGATGTAGGTAGGTGTTTCTTTATAGAAGAGTTTTTGCCATAGACGATCTGAGATAGGGAATTTTTGCTATAGACCGGCTGAAGCCACGTAGGCAATCAAAATGCAGACGAAGACATAGATATCTGTCAGGTTTGAAGTCGGTCCATTTTAGACCCATTATCACTTCTACTAGAGGTGGCATTCTACGATCTCCTTAACAATTCTTTTACAAGTTGTTGAGGAAAATTTTTTGTAATACTGGTTTCTTAAATTTTTTACCTTTAAAACTTGAAGGATTTTTTTTATTAATTTCCTTGTAAACTCCTAGTGGTTCCGTGTTCTTCCATTAGCCTCAAAACAAAATGTCTTACAAAACTTATTCTAATCATCTTCATCTCTATTTTCTAAAAATAATCATGTCTAAAAACGCTTCAAATGAAGTCAGCTATAATAAGATGATCATGAGGAGTACACAACAGAGTGTAAACAAGTTGCAATAAAATAAAATAAGAAAATTAAAAAACAACAAAAACATTTGCTTGCCCCTAAGACATGAATGACATGCAAGTGTCATTGCTCCAGTTGTGAGAGACAAAAATGCAACAAACTTTAAACTTGAGCGAAATAGGCCTTAGGTTGACATAGAGGACAAACATTTGCGATGGTGTTAGACGTTGTCACTTGTGAAGTGTCAAACTGTTGTTTTGTCTTTTCTTCTATCTGTCTTATGAATTTCTTCGTACCAAGGAGGAGGAAGATGACAAGCGAAAAGTTAATAAACATTTTGGCAACAAATGGTTTTCAAAACACACACACATCTCTGGAGTAAGAGGAGGTGGGGTGTCGGGGGAATTTATGTCTAAAGACATTTGCTTGTTTTCCATGAGTTTTTCTTGGGCCGCAACTGCAACAAATTCATTGATGCTACTGCAGCCAGTCCAGAGTGCATTGCTCCATCCATCCATGCTGGCGAACGTTGAGTATAACAACCCACCATACTGAGGGCTTCTATTAGTTCACTTTTCTATGTCAGCTTCAAGTTGTAATTTTTTTTCCGTTTTGTATTTCTCTAGGCTTTTGAACTGTAACAGACATAGGGAGTAGAAAGAACACGACAGGCAAATATCCGGCAACTCTATAAAGTTGTACCAACACCATTGTTGTTTGGGGTGTTGTCGTTGATAGTGTTTGCCACTGCTGTTGCCGCAGCCGTTGTTGTTGCAACCGATTGTGTTCATATCGCCATGGAGAGCAACAATAGCGATATCAGCAGTAGTAGCAGCAACAGCATTGATTGACGGTTCGTTGCATTAACACAAAAGCAAACTTTTATTTTGCTGCCACACATCTGTATCCGTCCGTCTGTCCTCCACAGTTCCCTTTTTATTGTTGTCCAATTCTTTGTGGGAAGAGCAGGGAAGCAGGGGAGGAGGATTGCTAACACACTCGTATACGCCTTGAAACTGGTACTTTATTATGTTCATGGAAGTCAACAGAAGAAATAACATACTTCAATAATAATGTGTTTGCTGGAAGTTTTCACTTCACCACAATTGGGTCTTTCGATAATGCATGAGTCATGCAACATAGGGTGTAATGAAAAAAAAAGAGAAAAACAATTAAATTAATAAAGTTCCACAGACGAATTGGAGGGGATCTCTAAGAAGGAGCCAGAAAGAGGATCCATAGATGAACCGGAGAGAGTCTCTATGGACGAGCTCTGGAGGGAGTCTCTCTAGAAGAGCTCTGGAGGGAGTAGCAGCAACGAGCTCTGGACGAGCTAGAGAGGCAGTCTTTTATAGACGACGAGCTCTGGAGGGAGTCGCTATAGATGAGATCTGGAGGGAGTTTCTATAGACGAGCTCTAGAAGGAGTCTTTTCTAGACAAGCTGGAGCCAGGGAGTCTTTTCATAGACGAGCTGGAGGCAGGGAGTTTTTTTTTAAAGACGAGCTGGAGCCAGGGAGTCTTTTTATAGACGAGCTGGAGCCAGGGAGACTTTTTATAGAGGATTCTTTAATAGATGAGCTGGAGCCATGGAGTCTTTTTATAGACGAGCTGGAGGCAGGGAGTCTTTTTATAGACGAGCTGGAGGCAGGGAGTCTTTTTATAGACGAGCTGGAGGCAGGGAGTCTTTTTATAGACGAGCTGGAGGCAGGGAGTCTTTTTATAGACGAGCTGGAGCCAGGGAGTCTTTTTATAGACGAGCTGGAGCCAGGGAGTCTTTTTATAGACGAGCTGGAGCCATGGAGTCTTTTTATAGACGAGCTGGAGGCAGGGGAGTCTTTTTATAGACGAGCTGGAGGCAGGGAGTCTTTTTATAGACGTGCTGGAGCCAGGGAGTCTTTTCATAGACGAGCTGGAGCCAGGGAGTCTTTTATAGACGAGCTGGAGCCAGGGAGTCTTTTTATAGACGAGCTAGAGCTAGGAGCCAGGGAGTCTTTTATAGACGAGCTGGAGCCAGGGAGTCTTTTATAGACGAGCTGGAGCCAGGGAGTCTTTTATAGACGAGCTGGAGCCAGGGAGTCTTTTATAGACGAGCTGGAGCCAGGGAGTCTTTTATAGACGAGCTGGCGGCAGGGACTCTTTTATAGACGAGCTGGCGGCAGGGACTCTTTTATAGACGAACTGGCGGCAGGGACTCTTTTATAGACGAGCTGGCGGCAGAGACTCTTTTATAGACGAGCTTGCGGCAGTGACTCTTTTATAGACGAGTTGGCGGCAGGGACTCTTTTGTAGACGAGCTGGCGGGAGTCTCTAAAGACGAGCTCTGGAGTAAGTCTCTATTGACGAGCTAGAACCAGGGTCCGGTTTTATAGGCGAGCTGGAGCCAGGGAGTCTTTTTATAGAGGAGCTGGAGCCAGGAAGTCTTTTTATAGAGGAGCTGGAGCCAGGGTCCGGTTTTATAGGCGAGCTGGAGACAGGGAGTCTTTTTTATAGACGAGCTGGAGCCAGGGAGTCGTTTCATAGACGAGCTGGAGCCAGGGAGTCTTTTCATGGACGAGCTGGAGCCAGGGAGTCTTTTCATAGACGAGCTGGAGCCAGGGAGTCTTTTCATAGACGAGCTGGAGCCAGGGAGTCTTTTCATAGACGAGCTGGAGCCATGGAGTCTTTTTATAGACGAGCTGGATGCAGGGAGTGTTTTTATAGACGAGCTGGAGCCAGGGAGTCTTTTATAGACGAGCTGGAGCCAGGGAGTCTTTTATAGACGAGCTGGAGCCAGGGAGTCTTTTTATAGACGAGCTGGAGCCAGGGAGTCTTTTTATAGACGAGCTGGAGCCAGGGAGTCTTTTATAGACGAGCTGGAGCCAGAGAGTCTTTTTATAGACGAGCTGGTTGCAGGGAGTATTTTTATAGACGAGCTGGAGCCAAGGAGTCTTTCAAAGACGAGCTGGAGCCAGGAGGTATTTTTATAGACGAGCTGGAGCCAGAAGGTCTTTTTATAGACGAGGGAGTCTTTTATAGACGAGCTGGAGCCAGGGAGTCTTTTTATAGACGAGCAGGAAACAGGGAGTCTTTTATAGATGAGCCGGAGGCCACGTACTCTTTTACAGACGAGCTGGAGGCCAGGGAGTCTTTTATAGACGAGCTGGAGGCCAGGGAGCCTTTTATAGACGAGCTGGAGGCCAGGGAGTCTTTTATAGACGAGCTGGAGGCCAGGTAGTCTTTTATAGACGAGCTGGAGGCCAGGGAGTCTTTTATAGACGAGCTGGAGGCCAGGGAGTCTTTTATAGACGAGCTGGAGGCCAGGTAGTCTTTTATAGACGAGCTGGCGGCAGGGAGTCTTTTATAGACGAGCTGGAGGCCAGGGAGTCTTTTATAGACGAGCTGGCGGCAGGGAATTATTTATAGAGGAGTCTTTAATAGACGAGCTGGACCCGGGGAGTCTATGTCATTGAGGACCTGAAGCCGTGGAGTCTATGCCATGGAGGAGCTGAACCGGGGGTCATGGAATAGTCGGAAGAATTGATGGCGGGAAGTCTATGCCATAGACAAGCTGAAGCCGGGGGTCTATTCCATATACGGATTAGTTGAAGGCGGGAAGTCTGTGCCGTAGAAGGACGAGTTAAAGGCGGGAAGTCTATGCCGTAGACGGTCGGGTTAAAGGCGGAAAGTCTATGCCATAGACGGACGAGTTGAAGACGGGAATTCCATGCTAGAAGGACGAGTTGAAGGCGGAAAGTCTATATCATAGACGGTCGAGTTGACGGCGGGAATTCTATGGCTTAGAAGGAAGAGTTGAAGTCGGAAAGTCTATGTCATAGACGGACGAGTTGTCATTATCAGTACCATTTCCAAAGACACTATGTACCTAAAATGCAGGGATTATAAGGAATCTTAGTCCGAAAATTTACACCCTCTCCTCCCTATTTAGGTTACGTTATGATATACATTTTCAATTTTTCAATTCATTTTTTTTTTTCAATTTTTACACCCGTCTTCAAATTTTAGCTCCGCTTTCATAATCTGCTGAGTTTTTCCCGTAATTATTATTTTTTTGGTGTTTCACAGTGTTATCTATTCAAATTTCTTCCTCTCCCCCTACTCCTCCCCCACACAATTGAATGCAATTAATATTTATTTTGTTTTGCTTTTGTTTCTTATTTCTCCATGTTTCTTTTTTTGTTATCTCTACGCTGTGGTTTAATCTTGGCTTGTGTAATTTCTGAGTTCCCCAGTGCGAAAGCTGAATGAATTTTCGTTCGCTGTGCGATAAAAAACGTACTCTACTTGCTCCCGTTTGTGTGTGTATGTGTGCTGTGACTGTGAGGTTGTATTTTGTTTTTTATTCGATGTTCCAACTATTCAGACTAACAACGCCCTGAGCTATATTGAGTGGAACAGATAACCGCTAAGCTCTGGTTTACTGTAGCTGCTGCTGTAACAAGTCAATAAGCCACAGAAGTTTTGCGGAAGTTACCGCTTTAAAGAAGAGAAGAAAAAAACTAACACAGCCGATAAGTTTCCCATGAAATTGTATCCGTTTATAAGTTCAGTTTTGTCATTCTCTTTGTTTTTTTTTTTCGTTTTCTTCTCTGTCTTTCGTTTGATTTTCTGTAATATGGGGAATATGATCAGATCAAGCTCACTGGGTCAGGGGTTCAATTTGTCATTGGCAGTTAGGAGGAAATAAGGGCACTTTTTAGCAACATAAATCAAATGGGTTGGTGAGATGTTAGATGGTAGTTGGAGGGAGTACCAAGATCACTACATCCTTCGATCCTGCCATCATTTTTCAGAAAATTCGAAAAATTGCTAAGTCTGAAGTTCTTTTTCCAATTAGTTCGGTATATTGGGAGAGTACTCCTCGAGACCTGTAATTTTCTCAAATTATCTATCTATATATCTCTCTACATACACATGTCTCTATTTATATCTCTCTCTATCTCCCTCTATATTTCTCTCTCTCTCTATCTCCCTTTATATGTCTCTCGATCTCTCTCTCTCTCTCTATATATATATATATATATATATATATATATATATATATATATATATATATATATATATATATATCTTTATATCTCTCAGAGAGAGCTCTGTATATATATCTCTCTCTATTAACCCATTCTGAACCGCATAAAATATTAGATTGGTTTGTGTCTTTGCTATTTTTTTCATTTTCATACTTCACCTAATGCTGATACATATATTTGGATGTGCAAATGAGAAAGTATATTTGAAGTGTAAAAAAAATTCGTAACTTGTTAAGAAAAATTTAAAAGAATGAAAAATGTCGACCCTTTGTTGGGTGGTCCCAGAAGGAGTGGGTCGATACTTTACATCAGATGTTGTTTTGCCTCGAGTTTGAAAGGAACCTGATGCTCATTTCGCGTTGATTGAACGTCATAGTTATCCACAATTCTTCACCCTTTGTTTGTTGGGTACCAGAAGGAGTGGGTCGATATATTTCATCTTCACACCAGATCTTGTGTTGCAACGAATATTGGAATGAGCCGAGTTCGAAAGTAATCGGATCTTCATTTCGCGTTCTCTCAGTGTTATTGTTATTTAAATTGTTGACCGGTTGTGGGGGAGATACCAGAAGGGGTGGGCCGATTTTTACCATCTTCACAACAGATGTTGTGTTCGTAGAAATATTGGAATGTCTGAAGTTTAGAAAGAATCAGATGCATGTTTCGCATTTTATGCAAATTTTGGTATTTAAAATTGTGACCCTTTTGTGGGGTAGGTACCAAAAGGAGTGGCCCGCTCCGTTCTATCCTTTCTTCATATCAGATGTAAGGTTGGTAGAATTATTGGTATATTTGAAATTCAAAGAGAATCGTAGGCTTATTTCCCATTTTATAAGAGTTATAATTATTCAAAATTTTGACCCCTTGTAAGGAAGACACCTAAGGAGCAGGCCGACATTTCCCATTTTCGCATCAGATCTTTTGTTAATAAAAATATTGAGATGTTTAAAATTTGAAGAGAATCGGTTACGTATTTCGCATTTTATGATCGTTTTTGGTTATTCAAAATGTTGACCCTCTGTGAGGGAGGTACCAGAAGGAGTGGACCAATATATACCATCTTCACACCGGATATTGTGTTGATAGAAATATTGGGATGTGTGGAGTTCGAAGAAAATCTGAAGCTTCCTTCGCATTTTATGAAAGTTATAATTATTAAAAAAATTGACCCGTCCGTCTTATCCATTCTTCATACCAGTTTTTGGGCTGCTAGAAATATTGGGATGTGCGAAATTTGAAGATAATAGACTCTTTTCACATTTTATGAGCGCAATAATTATTCAAAATTTTGACCCTTTGTGGAGGAGGTACTTGATGGAGTGGACCGATATTGTCCATTTTCGCATCCGATCTAGCACTGATAAAAATATTGGGATATGCAAAGTTTGCATAAAATCGAAGGATCCTTATTCTTGCTATGAGATAAATTATTTTCATTGAAAATTTTAACCTTTTGTAGGGGTGGTACCAGAAGGAGTGGACCAATTTTGTCCATCTCCAAAATCGATCTAAGTTTGATAATAATATTACGATGTACCAAATTTGGACCGAATCGGACACTCCCTTCGAGAGTTATCGTACGCCCAGCAGCCAGATAAACAGACATACAGAGGGACAGACGGATGGACACCCCGTAAGTCGACTACAGATGTCCTGAAATGGATATGGTCCAAAGAGACCAGTCTAAAATCGTTATTTCGATGAGACCCATTTTAACTTTGTAAAATGTTATATACCCTCTGTAGCCATATGGCTGCGGGTATAAAAAATAAGGTGAATGCTTAAAACTATTTTTTGTAACGACCAAGCATCTAAAATCTTTGCTTTTTATGACATGACAACCTTAATTTAAATTTTTAATGCAGTTATTAAGTCATGGGAATCTAGCCTCTGAGGTATAACAGGAAATAGCAACGGCGCTCTTTAACTTCAATTCAATGTTGTTTCATTTAATAGTTATTTGAAATGTTTATTATCCATATTTATTGTTTCGATAGCCGATATTTTTCTTAAAAAAAAGAAGCACGATATTCCGCCGAAGTGTCCTTCTCAATGTAAAGGCAAATTATATAAGCTTTCAACATTTCCAATATCTTCACATAAATTCTACTTCCAATAGCATCCAAATACTACACGAGTTATTTATTGCCAAAGAGAGAAAAAAAAACGCTAAATATGCAACACTGTTGCAATAAGTATTTAAATATTTATAACAATATGCAACAAACATTTGCCATAGAGTCAGGCTAGTAGGCAGGTATTTCCCAGCTTCTGCTGCTGCTGCTGCCACATTGTAGTCGTTGCTATGTATGCTTGGTATTTTTCTAGTCATGTTGCAGAGTATGAAATTAGTTGTTGTTGCTGTTGCAACAGCATTCTTAAGTATCGACAAACAGGCCGAACAACTAGCCACGCAGAAGCTGGTATGCAACAATTGCCACAAAGATGGATGCGAGGAAAAAAACAAACAACAATAACTTTACAATGGGTCAGACACTTAAAGTTTCCAACCGCATAAAGCTCCTTTCCCCTCCTGTGTCTCGGAGTTGGGTGATGGTGGTGTATTTTTATAACAAAAAAAAAAACTAAATATCTCAGAGTAGCTTTAAATGATTTGAAAACAACAACAAAATGAAAAAAAGAAACCGATCATGTCCAGCCTAGCCAGTCTATTAACCAGATCTGGCTGCAAACATTTTTTCCCCAATCTTGGCTTGGTTATTTCTTAGTCATTCCAATGCTATGTCGATGTTGTTGGTGTTTTTTTTTTTTTTTGTCGTCATCACCACCATCACCATCATCATCATTTTTCCAGACCAGCCTCAATCTGGTTTGGCCACACTAACACAGTAACTTTGAATTTTTATGTTTTTGGGTGCGAGCTGTACGTCCGCTTGTCTATGTTCACGTCCATCTGAGGTGGTTAAAAAAATATTAAAAAAAAAATAATAAATAAAAGAAATAGTTTTGTAGCAACACCATGGAGACGATCTGAAATCGGAAATAAAAGGGAGAGAGACAGATTAACAGAAAAACTCCAATCAGATTTCCATTACAAAGAGCACATTTTATGGCTATTTAAAAAAAAAATATTTAAAAATCGATTACATTTTAATGATGGTCCTCGAAAAATCCACAAATACAGGGTGAGACAAAAAAAATCCGCAACAAAGTCAAACGCCAAAATATTTACATTTTTTTTAAATTTTATGGAATGCAAGCAAACAATGTTCGAAATAGCATCAAATTTTAGAATAAGTTTAAAATTGTTCGAATTGGTCACCTTTGGCACGAATTATGGCCTTCTAACGGCCAATGTAACCGTCACACGCTGCCCGAATGTTGTTCTGCGGTATTTTGGCCAGTTCCCGACGAAGCGCTTGTTTGAGGTGATCGACGCTTTGGTATTTTTAATGCCAACCTTGCTTTACAAAATTCTCCAGTATCTGGAGATTTTGGTGGCCATTGTGCGCTGGAAATGAAGCGAGGAGCCTCATTTTGTAACCATTTTTGGGTGGCGCGTGCTGAGTGCGATGGTGCTGAGTCCTGTTGGAATGTCCAAGGTCTGCGGCCAAAATGTTTTGCGTGCCCACGGTTTTAATACACCCTCCAGAATATTTTAGAGATAATATTTGGCATTTATTCTTATGCCACGGTCGATAAATACGAGCGGAGAGAGACCATCGGCTATTATGGCGGCCAACAACATCAGCATGACCGGGGCTTGAGTTCTGGTTGCCAACTGAAGGTACACATTTTCAGCTGAGCTCCTTGGATCATTTTGTTTGTTTACAAACTGCTGGACAACGAATGTTTTCTCATCGGAGACGGAGAAAACCAAATTCGGATGTTCATCACTTTCGGCCAAGCGAAGCAACTCTTAAGCTCTTTTGAGTCTATTTTCTTTCTGTTGCGGTGTAAGTTCTTGCACTTTTTGGAATTTCAATGACTTTAACCCGGGCTCATTTTTAAAATTTGGCGAATGTAATATTGCGATATGCTTAGCTCACGAGCCATTTTTCTGCCACTGCGACGCGGGTTTCGATCAAGTCGCTTCTTTACTTTTCGAACCATTTCTCCTGATGTTCCTGTTTCCTTCCGTCCACTTCCTTGACATCGGGCTACGCTACCAGTATCATGGTAACGAGCGATTTAACGAGACACAAATGATTTATTCACATTTAAATGCTGGAGTGCTCTGCTCTAACGATAGCCACTTGTGGTTTTCCAGCCAAATATAAAGAAATCACACTATCACGCTTGAATTCCATCACGAATAATTTTTTTCCTGGAAAATTCTCACCAAAATGTTTTTGTACGCTTATAATGAGCTCTGGAATAATTTTAACAGCTGCCGGGTGAATGGCTTAGAAATGACAGCGGTCTGAGGTTGGTTGCAGTTTTTTCATCTCACCCTATATATCACTGTAGGTCCTTGAAGAGATATAGTTTAAAAATCCCCAATTAAAGCTCTTTTATTGAAACTGTGTTCAAAATGAGGTTCCACGCTTCATTTCCAGCGCACAATGGCCACCAAAATCTATTGTGTCTGGAGAATTTTGGAAAGCAAGGTTGGCACTAAAAATACCAAAGTGTTAATCACCTCAAGAAAGGGCTTCGCCGGGAAAATACCGCAGAGCAACGGTGTGATGGTTTCATTGGCCGTTTGAAGGCCATAATTCGTGCCAAAGGTGACCAATTCGAACAAATGTAAACTTATTCTAAAATTTGATGCTATTTCCGACATTTTTTGCTTTCATTCAATAAGTCCACAATAATAGCTCAAAAGGTCCTCGCAAAAATACTTGGATGGTCTATAAAAAAATTGCTGCATTTAAAAAATGTGTTGAAAAATTCACGAAAATAGGTCTGAAGGCGCTTGAAAAAAAAAAAAAATTGTAAAAAATCAACAATTCGAAGAAATATTAATTTTCTGTCAATCCTGGAAAAATATTTCCGAAAATCCTTCTATTGAGCGTACGATCTCGTCACTTGGGTAAAAATGTTTTTTTTTCACAGAAGTTATTTTTAAAATAACTTCTGGGGAGAATACCCCAGACAAAAAAACAAGGAAACTGATGAGGATGGTGGTAACCATTACCATGGTTCTCCACTAACAAATAAACGTTGTTTTTATAAAAACAACAATAAAGGGATTAAGCCTGACCATTTTGCAACAACAAAATACTATGGTATCCCGAACAAACAATGCAACACTGTTCAATCTACGATTCTATCTTACACGAACCTTGAAATATTCACACCAAAATGTCCCCACAATTTCCATACTACTCCCCCAATTAGACTTTATCTCATTTGTGAATTTTGCTGCAGCATCTTAGATTTGTAGTGAGGAGGCTTCTTTCTTTATTTCTGCATTTCCGTTTCATGTATGATCCAGCAGTTGCAGTAAAGTAAATTCAAGCCCCCTCTTCCACCCAACCCCGGGAAACCAACAACGAATGGTCAGATTGTTAATTATGAGGTTCTTGAAATTGGCTGCTATTTTTTTTTCTGGTTGTTGCCATGAACAACAAACGCTGTGTCTCTCAACAAGTTGTTGCCAGCCATTGTTGTTGCTTCATTGGCAATTCTATTTTTGTCCTCCTCCGTCTGTATGTTCGTTCGTCTGTCGCCCTTTCTGCAAAATATGTTGTTGTATGTTGGTTGCACTTCTTGTGCCAACAACCACCATCTTCATCATGGCCGCGCCGTCGTCAGTATTTCAATAAACTCTGATATGACAATATTTCACTTTTTATCGTTTCCCTGCCACGGCACCCCCCTCCCACATGGATATCGTTTTCTTTGGGAGAACCATAATGGCTGATTATTTTCCACTGCTCATTGTCCGGCAATTGAGTGGTTTTTTGTAGTTAGTGGTCTCCTTAATTTTCTTATCACTTTCTTCTTTTATTCTCGGTTTTCTTTTGTTGTTGTTTTTTTTGGTATTGTAATTGAAACTGTAAAGTGCTGTCGTAGTAAATCATGAATATACACTTCACTTTTTTTGTGATTACTTGGAGAATGGATATAAAGAATAGAGGAATAATGCAGTGAGTGAATATTGTCGGTACGTGTTCGGCAGTTATTTTTTTGATAATTTATTCAAGAATGCAAAAAGTTTCCATGAGGCAAGAGCGTTTAAATAGATTAAATATTAAGTCTAGTAACATAAATTCATGCATTTCTCTTTCCCATCTACTCTCTCTCTCTCCCTCTATCTCTTTCTCTCTCGTTAATGGATATTAATTTATGAACAGTGTTCATAAAGCAAGGCCTTTTTTAACAGTACACCTTAAATGAAAAAAAGTATTTTCTTAAAATGTCTCTGCAGTTTTTAATGAAATCAAAAGTGCATATTCACCATCTAAATCATTCCAGCCCTTAACTTAGAAGCAGACCTCCAAAAAACTCGGTCAAGTTCGAGTAAAGAATGATACTTGCTTGTAGTCGAGCCAGAGCACTCCTGGGAGTAGTTCAAAAACGAGCAGATTGTACTTTTTTCCAGCACTCTTTTAGTTCCTGTCGTAGGAACGTTTTTGTATATTTCCCATACAGGGTGAGATAAAAACTGCAACAAAGTTAAACACCATAATTTTACATTTTTTCTAAATTTTATTTAAAGAAAATATTTTTTAAGAAGGATAAGGATAAAGGAATGCTATTACCTAATCTTGGCAACCTCCTCGAATCTATGGCATGTCCATGGAATTTATTATCGTCAAGTCTTGAAACTGAGTAAAGCGAAATATTGCGCTAAATCTCTCAACAATTATCTGCTGAAAGGAAAACCACAAAAAAAAAATTGAAAAAAGGAAATGAAAAAATAAAAAGAAAACCAGTTGTCGACGATAATAAAAATGTGTCATACTCGTACTTTTTTATCACAAAAAGAAACGTACTGAAAGAGAATTTGTAAAGAAAAAATGATGCAATACAAAACAAGACGATCAAAATTAAAAAGATATCAAAACGCATAAAATACGTTTATTGTATTTATAATAAAAATATAAAATTAAAAAATAACAGAGAGCCACACAAATAATAATTTAAGGAATTCAGCAAATATTGAAAAATGAGCTCGGAGTAAAGCCATGGAAAATCCAAAAAGTGCAAGAACCTACACCGCAACGGAAAGAAAATAGACTCAAAAGAGCTTTGCTTGGCTGAAAGTGGTGAACTGCCGAATTTGGTTTTCATAGATGAGAAAACATTCGCTGTCCAGCAGCTTGTAAACAAACAAAATGATGGTGTTTACTTGCCAAAGAGGCCAGCTAAAAATGTGCACCTTCGGTTGGCCACCAGAACTCATGCGCCGGCCATGGTGATGGTGTGGGCCGCCATAACAGCCGATGGTCGCTCTCCGCTCGTATTTATCGACCGTGGCATCAGAGTAAATACCGAATAATATTGCGAAAATATTCTGGAGGGTGTATTTAAGCCTTGGGCACGCAAACATTTTGGCCGAAGACCTCGAACATTCCAACAGGACTCAGCACGCGTCACCCAAGAATGGTTACAAAATGAGGTTGCTCGCTTCATTTCCAGCACACAATGGCCGCCAAAATCTCCGGATACCAATCCGTTGGACTATTGTGTCTGGAGTAATTTGGAAAGCAAGGTTGGCACTAAAAAACACCAAAGTGTCGATAACCTCAGGCAAGCGCTTCGCCGGAAATGGGTCAAAATACCGCAGAGCAATATTCGGGGCAGCGTGTGACGGTTTCATTGGCCGTTTGAAGGCCATAATTCGTGCCAAAGGTGACCAATTCGAACAAATTTGAACTTATTCTAAAATTTGATGGTATTTCCGACATTATTTGCTTTAATTCAATAAATTAAAAAAAAAATCTGCGTTTGACTTTGGTGCAGTTTTTTATATCACCCTGTATATTCATAATCAGCTTGAAATTTTAAGTCGATTTAACAATGCCCGTCTGTCTGTGATACAGCCCACATTATGTGCCGTAGTTCTAAAAATTTGGCACAGTAGTTGCTATTGTGCCTAGAAAGGTTAGTATTGAAAATGAGATATATCGGTCCACGTTTTGGAATAGCCGCCACATAACAGTACCTCCCGATATTCGGTATTTTTTATGATTTTTGCCACGTTTTTCCACAGATTTTTCTAAAAATTGGAATTTGTAGGTCATAATAGTTTCTAGTTCCGGTGGCGGAACATTGTATATATAGGTCCACGTTTCGGTATAGCTCTTATATAATAGTACTTCCCGATATTCGGTATTTTGATGATTTTTGCCACGTTTTTCCGTGGATTTTTCTAAAAATTGGAATTTGTAGTTCATAATGGGTTCTAGCTCAGGTAGCGCAACATTGTATATATAGGTTCACGTTTTGGTATAGCCCCCATATAACGGTACTTCCGATATTCGGTATTTTGATTATTTTTGCCACATTTTTCCACGTAAATCATATCATAAATCAAAATCATCAAAATATCGAATATCGCTCCAGCGTCGAACATTGAAAATTGAGGTCCACGTATAACGATGCCCCCGATGCTCGGTATTTTGATAATCTATGTCACATTCACCCACGAAATTGTTTCAAATTTCGTATTTAAGAAGATTTGGCAGGTGGCAATCCTTGAAGTATAAAATTGTCTACAGAGGTTCCCGTTTTGGTATGGCTCCCATAAAACGGCCTCATCCCCTTTATGGTCTTTTGAAAAGTGTAGCAGCATTATCCAAACGGTCTTACTGGCATTTGTAGTTTAAAATGGAACACGTTTGAATTCAGATACTTTTATATAAAAATGTTTTCTTCACCAAAAGGTGATGGTATTAAAAGTTCGACCCGGTCGAACTTGATATTTATACCCTACACAACAAGGTGGTCAGGGTATTATGTCTTTGTGCACTTGTTTGTAATAGGCAAAAGGAAACGAGATAGACCCATAGTTTTTTTTGGTGATCAGCATAGAATCACATTTTGAGTCGATTTATGCATGTCCGTCCGTCTATCTGTCTGTCCGTCGGTCCGTCTGTCCATGTATTTTTGTAAACAAAATGCAGGTCGCATTTATTATTCGATTGAGATGAAATTTCGCACAAGTCATTTGTTTGGCCCAAGGACGAACCCTATTGAAATTGGAGATAATCGGTCAACATTTAGATATAGCTCCCATATATATCTTCGTCCGATTTGCCTTTTATTGTGCACCAAACGTGTAATATCAGCCCGAATAGTATGGAATTTTGCACATACAACCAAATTAGGCTCGAAAATAAGTATGCCAAATTTGATCGAAATCGGTTCAGATATAGCTATAGCTCTTATATATATTTTTTTCATCCGATTTGTTATTTTTGTCCTCCGCAGCCGTAATATGCACTCTGTAACAACAATATTTGGGGAAATATATCAAATAGAGGTCAGAAATGCATTTGCTAAATTTTATCGAGATCGGTTCAGATTTGGATATAGCTCCCATATATAACTTCGTCCGATTTTCCTTTTATTGCGCACCAAACGTGTAATATTAGACCAAATGGGATGGAATTTGGCACTTACAACCGAATTTAGTCTAGAAGTTAGTTCGTCGAAAAAAAAAGAATTGGTTCAGATATAGCTATAGCTCCCATATATATTGTTCATCCGATTTGTTATATTTGTTACCCACAGCCGTAATATGCACTCCGTAACAACGATATTCAGGGACATATATCAAATACAGCACAAAAATATTTTTGCAAAATTTTATCGAGATCGGTTCAGATTTATATATAGCTCCCCTTTATCCGATTTCAAGTTAATTGTGCGCCAAATGGACAATACCAGCCCCAATTGAAAAGATACAAATTTGTCGGCAATCATAGCTTGTTTCATTTAGTTATCCCACAAAAACTTTTAATTGTTATGTGAAGCTCTACTAAATATGCAAAGCGGTGTAGGGTATCATAAAGTCAGCCCCGCCCGACTTTAAGACTTTCTTTACTGATTTTCTAGTAGTTTTGTAGATTCAAGAGAAGTTCAAAAATACTTTTTTTTTTAAATTAGGGTTTGTAGACTAATACTCATGATTAATTAATTCTATAGACTATAACTCTTTTAAATTCCTAACGGTTTATGTAGAATTTATTTCCGCAAACACTAACTTCCATTCCATGTTTTGACCCAACAACGACGAACTGAAAATGAAAGGGAAATTTAATACCTTTCATTAGAATTCAGCTCCAGTATTGGCTGCCATCGTGGCCTCAACTCGGCTGCACATGCGCCTCATACAACATTGTTGCATTCATTACTTGGTATGCAGATAAAAATACTACCGCTAGTAGAGGAGTTGGCCATTGCCACTTATGGCTGGCTGCCTGGCATGGCTGCATGCGAATGGCCAACATTTGATGTGCACGTTTTGAGGTTAACCTAATGTCGCACACACGGCACACCGCCAATGCCATATTTGTGAATGAATGTCAATAAAATAAACACTGGCAGCACCACCTAACGCTCTCGAATAAAAGCGATTATGATGGACATTGTGTGCATGCATGAAGTTACTGAAAATGACACATAAATTATGGAAATTATGGCAATGCAAAAAATTCGATTTAAAAATTCAAATAAATTTTATTATCGTATAAAACACCAAAATTGGATCTCGTGGTGACAGGCTTGAAGTTTCCTAGAACATTTATAATTTATATTGCACACCAAAAAAATGGTTGAATAAAAAATTAATTGGCCTACCGCAGTCAAGCTGACCGCCAGCCACTTAGCCAGCTGGCTAAATATGGCCATATTTTTTTTTTTATCATAAATAGAATTTATGGTTTTGTCAGCTCTCTTGTTTAATGCATATCATTTTTTTTTGAGGAAGCCGTTCCTCTCCCTAACTCTGCAGCTTGCAACAACATTTATGCCTTAGTCTTAGATTTATTTTTTCCTATTTTGTTTTTGAAATTATATTTTATGGCCATTTTTGTAGGTCTCGTTTTATGTTCAGCCGCCTGTTATTGTTGCTTGAAGTGTTAAAATAATTGCAGTTTTAATGCACAAAGAAAGTAGTAATTTTCCATCGAAATTTTTCGTAGCTTAACTGTGCAGGTGTTTTCCTCTTTTTGTTGAAAATAATAAAAACATTTTTTTTTGGATTATAAATTTACCGCTTCGAATTTGGAAAAAAATAGATTTTTTATAATTTATTATATAGCAAAAAAAAGGAATGGTGATAAAGCTCCGACATAATTCTGAATATTTGAGGAAAAGTCTTCAAAGCCTTTGAAAGGAACAAAGGAAAATTTCTGAGGATTTTTCAATGCATTTCGTAAGATATTATATTTTTAGGAGTTTAAAAAGCAAAAATAGAGCATTTTTCCAAGACTTTCGAGGCACAGTTTTAAGGACATTCAAATCAGAAAACATGTTTTATTTTAAGAACTGTTTTTCAAAGATCTTCAATACATTTTCAAAGAATACTATTTAAGGAGGTTGACAAATATATTTTCAAGAATTTTAAAAATATTGTTTCAAGGACTTTAAAAGCATATTATTTCAGGATTATTCTCAGGACAAAAAACGTGGATATTTGTCAGGAATATTCCTTTAAGGACTCTTTAGACTTTTATGAATTGCTATTTTTATAATTTTTTAAGGACTTCATAAATATTTTTCAAGGATTTTAAATGTATCTCAGGATATTTTCTTAGGAGAATTCATTCAAGGACTCTGTAGGCATAGTATGAACTTATGTTTTTTTTTAAGGATAGATAATTTTTATGAATTTTTCAAGGACTTTCATACATATTTTTCATGGATTTCAAAGGTGCCTCAGATCTTTTGAAACCCAAAAACGTGAATGTGTTAGGAATACTTCTTCCAGGACTCTCAAACATTTTTAAGAATATTTTCTTAATCCAGACGAAACGGCTGAATCTAGAATTTCGACATTTGCACTAGGATCAGTGGGATTTGGAAATTTGTACTAAAATGGTACGAAAAGTACTGAAATGTACTAAGAATTGAATGCTGCACGATTGTCAGTATTGGTGTTTAGGCTTGTGATAAGGCTGGATTTTGGACATTCGTATTTAAAGGGTACGAAATGTACTGAAAATTGATTTATTTTTATTCGAGAAACAAAATTTTGAAATTTGGAATGAGAGTCACTGACGGAATGCAGAATTGGTGTACAAAAGTGTTTTAGAAAATTCAATTTTTAAGGTTACGAACAATTCTAAAATGGTACTAAACTGCTTAAATAGTACCATTTAGTGAAGGGATAAAGCTAACAACTTGAAATTTGGTACGCGAATCAAGGATGAAAAGTAAGTTTGATATATGATGGCGGTTTTGCAAACCTGTACTAAGTGTGCGAATTGTACTAAGTGGTACTATATTTGGGACAGATTGCTTTAGGGTGAACGGATAAAGTTCGAATTTGGAAATTTCTTATTGTGGTCCCTGTTGGTGGTAGGTTTGTGATAAAGAGAAGGTTGCGAAAATGTCTACTACATGTGCATCAAGATTACTAAATAGTACTATAAATGGTACAATTTGGTATTGGGGGAACAGCTCAAGCTTGAAATATGGAATTTGGTATTAGGATATTTGATATTAGACATAAGGAGGGGATCTCGAAAATGTGCACATAATTGTACGAAAAGTACTAAATGGTACTAAATTGGGTATTGGGTGAAGGAATAGAGCTAGAATACCGAAATTTGATATTTAAGTCATTGTTAGTGTCTGTGGTTAAGAAATGGAGGTGGTTTAAGAAATGTGTACCATATTTGTATGAAAAGTACAAACTTGTACTATATTATATAATGGGTTAAGGGATAGAGATACTGAAATTTTATATTTAGGTAACTAAGGTTGATATATGAAGGTGGTTTGAAAAGCCATCCCATATTTGTAGGAAAAATACCAAGAGGTACTAAATTGCGTATTGGGTTAAGGGATATAGCTGGAAACCTCAAATTTGATAATTGGTTCTCTATTGGTATCTGGAATTAAGATATGGAATTTGTTTTGGAAATACGCACTAAAATTGTCCGAAAAGTACTAAGTGGTACTAAATTTGATATAGGGATCCTCAACTTTGATATTAGATTCTCTGTTGGTACCTGTAATTGAGATATGAAGGTGATGTTGGAAATGTGTACCACAATTGCACTAAAAGTACTGAATTTGGTATTGGCTGAAGGAATAGATCTGGCATCGTGAAAGTTGATATAGATGTCACTATTGGTGTCCTTGGTTAAGATATGCAGGTGGCTTAGGGAATGTGTACTATAATTGTTCGAAAAGTACTAAATGGTATAGAATTGGGTATTGGGTGAAGAAATAGAGCTGAAATTCCGAAAGTTGGTATTGAGTTATCTGGTGGCAGTTTTGCAAATACGTACCTTTATTGAATCCTTGAATCCTATTTTTTTTTTACGGAGAGGGGTTTGTAGAAGCGTAGTTCGAAAAGTACTCAATTGAACTATATTTGGGATTGAATGAAGAGGTAGAACTGAAACCGTGAACTGTGGGTGTCTAGAATTAAAATAGGGGACGCGGTTTTGCAAATGAGTACTAAAATTATCCGAAAAGTACTAAACGGTACTAAGTTTTAATATACGAACAAAATGTTACTAAATTTGCTATTGGGTGAAGGAATCGACTTTTCAAATTCTTAAATTTGATATTGAGGCCATAGTTGGTTTCTGGTGTTTACATTCTGGAGTTTTGGACAGAAAATTTGGATGTGGAAGGCTAATATTTTCCTGACATTCTTTCCGAAATATAAAACCTTGACAGTCGGGAAATTTAGTACGATGTATGGAGTTTGGATTGAAAAATTTTGTCAAACTGATCTAATTGTACATTTTGAGTACTAAAAAGACCTAATACGAACTGCTGGAATGAAGGTACATTTTTCAATAATTTTTTTTGCAATAACTATCAGATCAATTATTGTAGATTTTTTAAGATTTTTTTAATTACTTTTTGTACATATCCCCAAGGACTATTAGGGCCATTACTAGGTTTTTTTTTTAAATTTTGAAGAGAGTTTGGCGTCAATCTTGAAATTTTTAAACTAATATTTAAGAATTGTCTTAGAAGTGAACTAAAATAGTTTTTGTTATTCGATTTTCTTGCTTCCTTTCCCACTAGAAGTTTTAAATTGATTCTTATGGCACACTCTTCTTCATCTTCATCATCTCCATCTTCTAACATGATCGATTGCAACCAAAATTTATTGCCATCATACAAATTTATTGAGATTGTCATTCATGGAAGACTAATGAGTTTTGTTGCATAAATGCCAAAAAACTAGCATCCAGATCAGACCCAGCTTGTAAGCCAACCAAACACCCAACCAACCATAACACTGTGGTGGGGCCGTTTTGTTAGCCAATAAAGTAACGGCTTTTTGTTAATTACAACTTCTTTTACAACAACCATGCAGATGAAATGCGGTCTGACTCGACTTATTGAAGAGAAGAGTACAGCATTAGAAGATGTTGGCAGCTGGTCGAGACTAAAAAGAGGTTGGAGAATGAACATTTTTCAACTCTAGTTTGAAAAAGAATAAAACAAAGCCTTCCTTAATAATTATCAAATGTTAATAAATAAATGTCATCTCTTTTAACAGACTGTGAGAGATTTTGATTTAATATTTGGAGAATTTTTGTAGTGATGTGGTCTGTTTTGAATTGCTTAAAACTAATTGTTAAAATTTTTTCTAATTTATTTTTTTTTTTCATATTTTCAGGTATGTAAACATTTGATAGATGTAAACTTATCTTAGTAAGTATGGTGGAAATAAAATAAAAATACATTTTATTTTTTTTTCGATTTTATTTATATCTATTTGATAATTTTAAGGTATTTCTAATGTTAAAGAAAACTGTCCCCCGTAACATTAAATTATTTTCTGTCGGAAAAAATAAGTTCTCATTATTTAAATATTTTTTTTCCATAAAAAACTGTCCTATGAGGGATTTTTTGTACACAAAACAATTTCCTCTGGCTGAGGAATTTTGTATAGGAAAAATATGTCGTCTGTGCCTAAGGATTTTTTTCTATGGAGAAAAATCCATCCTTTTCGTCTGACAATTTTATTTTCTATAAAATGTGAGAGATCGGTAATTTTGTTCTATAAAAATAATCAGTCAGTTTCTGAGGAATTTTCTTTAGAAGCCCACGGTCCTCAAGGTCTAAAAAAAATAATTTTTCTATGAAAATAGATTAAAAAGTATCAGTCGGACCAACGGCCCTCAAGGTCTGAAAAAAAAATTTTTTTTATGAAAACAGATTAAAAAGTATCTGTCGGTTTGGTTTAAAATATATTTTAACTTGCGTTATGATTACTTAAACTACAGGGTGAGAGAGATAAAAAAAAAACTGCAACAAAGTCAAACGCCATAATTTTTACATTTTTTTTTTAATTTATTGAATGAAAGCAAACAATGTCGGAAATAGCATCAAATTTTAGAATAAGTTTAAATTTGCACGAATTGGTCACCGTTTGCACTAAATATGGCCTTCAAACGGTCAATGAAACCGTCACACGCTGCCCGAATATTGCTCTGCGGTATTTTGGCCCATTTCCTCTTGCCGGAGGTTATCGACACATTGGTGTTTTTTAGTGCCACCTTGCTTTCCAAAATACTCCTGACACAATAGTCCAACGGATTGGTATCCGGAGATTTTGGTGGCCATTATGCGCTGCAAATGAAGCTAGGAACCTCATTTTGTAACCATTTTTGGGTGCTGAGTCCTATTGGAATGTCCATGGTCTGCGGCCAAAATAAGTATCATTTAGTAATTTTTGTACAATTATAGGACGGATTTCCAACCAACCGCATAATCTCAAATACATAGTATGTCCAGGCTACACTTGAACAGCGACGCTAATATCAAATTTCAGATTTCAAATACTCTATGATCACCCAATACCAAATTGTACCAAATATAATACTACTTAGTACTTTTCGTGCACTTGTAGTACAAATTTTCAAATCTACCTCTTTGTCACAAACCTACAACCAATGGGAATCTCAATACCAAATTTCATAAATTGCAGGCTTTTCCCTCATCCAAAACCAATTTTAGTACCATTAAGTACTTTCGTACAATTATAGGACGAATTTCCAAATCACAACCAAATCTCAAACACGGATCAGTAATCAGTGTTATCATCAGTCATCAAAATATCAAATTTCAGAATTTTATCTCTATTCCTTCAGTTAATTCCAAATATAGTATCATTTAGTACTCTTCGTACAAATATAGTAAACATTTCGGAAACCACCTCCATATGTCCAGGCTGCACTTGAACAACGACGCTAATATCAAATTTCATATTTCAAGTACTATATGTTCTCCCAATACCAAATTGTACCAAATATAGTACTATTTAGTACATTTTGTGCACTTGTAGTACAAATTTCCAAATCTACCTTTTATCACAAACCTACCACCACCAAAAGGGTCCCCAATACAAGATTTCAAAATTCAAACTTCATCCGTTCACCACAAACCAAACTGTTCCAAATTTAATACAATTTAGTGAAGTTCGCACACTTAGTACACATTTCCAAAACCGTCTTCATATATCTAACTTACAACCTTGATTCTCCATCCGTTCACATAGTACCAAATGGTACCATTTTAAAATTTTTCGTAACCTCAAAGTTCGAATTTCCAAAAAAAAAAAAACCCTTTGGTACATCTATCCTGCACTCCATTTTTGACTTTCATTCCAAATTTCAAAATTCTATCTTTCGATTTTCTTTATTTTCAGAGAAGTTTTTTTTTTGTTTTACAGAATAAAATCGGTCCTCAGCTTAAGTTTTTTTTTTGTTATTTAGAAAAAATCGACGCTGCGGAATTTTCGATTTCTGAGGATTTTTTTTCTATAAAAAAAAGTCGGTTCCCAGAGAATAGGAAAAAAATCGGTCCTTTTTGTCTGAGATTTTTTTCTATAGAAAAAATTGTCCCAATGTTTCACAAAGTTCTGTTTTATAGAAATAACGTACCTTCAAAGTTTGGGGGTATTCTTTCTTAAGTAAAAATATAGATCCTCGATGCCTAGGAATGTTTCAAAAAAGGCAGTTTTTCCTCAGCTACAAAGGGTTTCTTCTATAGAAATGCGGGCTTCAGTGCGAAAGAACTTTTTTATAGAAAAATCGGATTTTTTTCTATAGAGAAATAATCATTCCTCAATGCCTAGGGATTCAATTTCTATAGGAAATTAGACTGGCATTTTTTTTTCTGTTTTATAGAAAAAAAAACGACCTTCAAAGTTTAAAGTATTCTTTCTTAATTAAAAATTTCGATCCTCAGTGCCTATGGATTTTTCTAGTAAGACAGTCATTCCTCAGCTTCAGAGGGTTTCTTCTATAGAAATGCGGGCCTCAGTGCGAAAGAATTTTTTATAGAAAAAATCGGATTTTTTTCTTTAAAAAAAAAAACGCTCCTCAATGCCTAGGTATTTAATTTCGATAGGGAATTTCCCCGAATTTTTGTTAAAACAAATCTTTCCTTTCCACATAAAAAATTTCTCTCTTTAGTCGTAGCCACAAAAAACAAGTGTTCACAACTCATGCACTCTAATAAATGAGCCTGCCTCCTAAGCTATAACGATCACACCCAATTTTACATCTCCCCTTCTTCGTTTGTTAATTTGGTTTTCGAACATGTGTGAAAAATTTGCAAGGGTATGGCCATTTATTGGCGATGCTGTCGTTCGTTTTGTGTTGAGTTGAATTATGTTGAGAATACGAAACAATGGCGTGAGGCGAATTATGGCATCGAACAGAGGAAAAAACAAAGGTCATGACGTACAGACTGCAACAATGTCACTGCCGCAAACTGTCAAAAGCAAAAAAAATTTCATGCATGCACACACACACACACACACACTTAGATATGCAGTTTTAGGATCTTTCCTCTCCTTCACTGCAGACTTTGAATATTTATGACATTTCAAAAAACAAAAAAAAGTACACCGAATAGGATCCCATAATAATGTTGGGGCCTTTATTGTTGTTTTTTTTTTCTGCCCTACCATAATGAGCTGCGTTCGGCGATGACAAACATGGGGTGTTAGCTTGTTGCGCTGACAGGCGCCTTTGTCATCATCTGCTGTTGCATAAATGTGTGCTGCATAACGTCATGGCATGGCAGGGGTTTGTCATAACTTTTTTACAAAATTAGCAATTTTTTTTAAAGAAAAAAAAATTTCAAAAAAAATTGTGTTTACACATCATGGTCAGCCAGCCAGACCCTGAGCGACCAACGAGAAATTTGAAAAAACACTGTCAATTTATAATTTGTTTGCGTGCTGCCGATGTTTGTTTATTTTTTTGTTTCCACATTCTGACCAAATAAGCGACCATTAATGCAATGAAGCCATCACCCGTCAGCCGCCTTCAATCAAGAAGTCAAGAACCCCTTCCGCTGGCTGACTGCTCGGCAGACGAATGCAGTTCAGTGGCATTAATTTGTTTTCCCTTAACGGCCACCATCGTTCGCCACCACAACTGGCGCTGGGGCGCTGTGTCAATGAACTTTGCCTCGCTTGGCGTTTGGATGTAATTATTGATTGGTTGGCCCCATAAGCTTCTCAACAGAGAATCAGTGGTGGTACCAGCTAGGTAAGGTAGATGTTCCCAAAAGACTTTTGTTGTGGACTGCTGCAACTACTGGGAAAGGCAAAGAAAAATAATTTGTTTTCCGTTGTTGAAATAATTGGGTACCGTAAAAAATATTTGGAAATTGTTTTCCAAATGGCCCAACAATACTTTAAAAGTCCACAATTTTAGGTTTAGCTATAACCTTTGAAAATAGTTTTAAAAAATTTCATGATTGAAGTGCTGATGGTAATTTTAATAATACCCTCCATTGCATAAGGGCCACTCTAAAAACTTAGTTAAAAAAATATTTCTCAAAATTCTTCAGAGCTAAAAAATTGGTCCTTGAAACATATATTTTCTTAGGAATCCTCAATTATAGCTCCGAAGAACCCTTACAAATATTTTCCATGATTATAGCGCATATGGACCTCTAAAAAATATCCTTAAAAATCGACAATGCATAAATGACTTGAATTTTTAAAATTAGTTTTGGAAGGACTATCAAAGCCATAAAACTTGGGTCTTTCTGAAAAATATTTTTCAGGGACCATCGAAGTCATGATACTTAGATTTTTTTGAATAAATTTTCAAGCTTGCTCAAAGAAGCAGAAGTTAGTTTAAAAAAAATGTTCAAGGACCAACAGAGACTTCCAAATGGTCCTTGACATAAAGGTTTCTTAAAATTCACAACCATAGCCAAATTTATAACATTTCATGACTGTAGCCCAGATGGACCTTCAGGAAATATCCTTAAAAATCCACCGTTCATAAATTACGTGAATTTTTAAATTTGTTTTTCAAGGACCATCAGAGCCAAAAAACGGGATATGGCCACAAAAATTGGATTTTTTTCAAATGTTTATTAAAAATCATTAGAGTTAAAAAGTGGTCCTTGAAATATATATGTATATTGTTAGAAGTCCTCAATTATAGCTCCGATGACCCCTTACAAATAAACTTAAAATTCCATGATTATAACGCAGATGGACCTTTAAAAATATCCTTACATTTCATAAATTCCTTACCATTCATAAATAACGCGCATTTTTAAAACTTGTCTTCCAAGGACCTTCAGAGCCACAAAACTTGTATTTAAAAATATAAATATATTTTTCAAGGACCACCGGAGCCATGCAACTTGAATTTTTTTGTAGATTATTTTTTAACGATACTCAAAGCAACAAAAGTTAGGTTTTAAAAAATATATTTTTTTTAGGACCAATAGATCTGCAAAATGGTTCTAGAAATAAATATTGCTTAAAATCCACAATTATAGATCTGAATGCCCCTTAAAAATACAGGGCGTATTTGTTGAATGGAATATTGCGATATGTTCAGCTCACGAGCCATTTTTCGGCCACAGCATCGAGGGTTTCGATCAAGTCGCTTCTTTACTTTTCTTTCTCGAATTTTGCATGAAGAAATCACATTTAAAACTTTGAGGGTCTTCCTTTTTTAGATCTGTACTAGGACTTCTGAGGGTCTTTAAAAAACTCGTCTCCAAATTCAAGTTTTTAGATCGAAGAGGCCTTGAAAGACTACTCTTTAAATTGAGACATATCTATCTCCAATGGAGCTTCAAAAATTATTCGTTAAAGTTCCGCAATTGAAGTTGCGATTGTCCTCAAATATTTTTACAAAATGCTCTTATTTCCTACAATTTATCATTGTTCTTGAAAGGTCCGTAATTGCAGTTCTGATTGACATAGAGAACAATCTGATCGTCTTTAACAAAATTACGTTTCAATTCACATTTGTATCTTATTTTGTCCTTGAAGAAATATTCTTTAAGAACAACACGATTGTTCATCTAATGGTCGTGAAAAAAACTATCCTTCAAACTCCATAATTATAGGTCGAAAGCCTTTTACAGAAGAAATCCTCAGTTCCTGCAGATCGGATTTTTTTTTAATAATTACTGGCTTTTGTAGAAATATTAAAAAAGTACTCGGTCATGGGTTGTTTTTTCTATAGGAAAATTTTTCGGTGAAAGGATACACTTTTTTTTAAAGAAAAGACATCCTTAGTTCCCAAGACAATTGAATTATCTCCACATAAGAAGTAATTAATTTTTATAAAAAATTGTTTTTTTATTCGAGTTTAAATATTAAACTCACAATTCTCATTATGGTATGAACTATTTAACTAATCCTCTTAGTGAGAGATACCAGTGTGTTCCTTGATCCATTCCAAGTAGCTGGTGACACGGGTGAAGGCAGCTGGGTAGCCCTTTTCGCAACCGGCAGCCGAACCGAAGGAAGTCAAACCAATTTGGACGCTGTTGGATTTCAAGACCAATGGGCCGCCAGAGTCACCGTTGCAGGTCGACACACCATCGGGAGTAGAGACGCAGATGTTGGAGGCAGTGACGGTGGTACCGAAGGTGGCCTTGCAAACGGTGTTGGTGATGACCTTCATTTCGGCGTATTGCAAGTGAGTGGCGACACCCGAGGCAGAGTCGGAGGTACGGCCCCAACCGGAAGCGATGACGGTATCACCGGCATAGGTGGAGTAAGAGCTGGCAATGGCGGGCAATTTAACGGCCTTGATCTTGCTGGTGTAGGTGACGGAGGGGATCTTGATCAAAGAGATGTCGTTCTTCAAGGTCTTGCTGTTCCAGTCGGCGTGGATGATGATATCGTCCTTGGTGACCTTGTGGGTGACTTCGGCGGAGGTGCGAACGGTGGCACCCAAGTAGACGGTGATGGAGGAGATACTATAGGGCAAAAAAGAAAGAAATTAATTAAAAAACCTCGAAAAAGTTAATGTTTTAAATTACTTACCCATCTGTACAGTGAGCAGCAGTCAAAACCCATTGGGAACCAATCAAGGAACCACCGCACCAGGCCGAAGATAAGGCGTTAACCTTCAAGGAAAGACCAACTTGGTAGGGGAATTGGCCAACGGCGGCATCATGACCATTGGTAATACGGCCCTCGGTATCAACCAAGATGTCACGGGGTTCAATAGCGGCCCCAGAGACGGTGGCCAAAGCCAAAGCGAAAACAATTAAGAATTTCATATTTTTCGAACAGCGAAATACGAACTGATTTTCGGCCATATTCTGGGGTGGGTTTTATACTAAAAAAATTACCACATATTGGCCACTTGAAAAAAAACTTGCTACTTTTTTTTGGGTGATAAGATATGATTTTAGGCCGAATGGCGCGGGTAATAGTTCAATTTGTTTTTATTCATTTCCTTTTTTCAATGAAGATCCTATCTTTAATTATCACTGGGCATTGTTGTAAAACTTTCCAATTGATTTGGTTTTAACTGGAATTTTTAGAATTATCTTGTCTTAACTTTTCCTAAACCATCAAAAAACGCGTGGCCTGTTGTAATTGGCAAATTATCTGCAAATATTGCTTTTTTCTTTAAATAATAGAACGTAGAAGGTAGCGGATTATTATGCAAGTTTTATTTCAAGATTATTTGCAATGTGACAAAAACATAGAATTTTGACCACTACTTGGAATTTGAAATATCCGCAGATAATTCTGAAAAAAAAATTCCTTAAACACCGCCCAAAAAATAGCCAAAAAGAAGGACCTGAAATGGCTAAAAAATCGTTGATTTTTTTAAGAATTTGTAAAGACTTGAAATGGATCAATAAACGTGGATTTTTTTAAAGACCTGAAATGGGTCAATAATCCTGACCTGAAATGGCTAAATATTTTAAAGAATTTTTAAAGACCTAAAATGGGTCAATAAACGTGGATTTTTTAAAGAATTTTCAAGGCCTGAAATTGGTAAATAAACGTGGATTTTTTAAAGAATTTTTAAAGACCTGAATAAACGCGGATTTTTTAAAGAAATTTTAAAGACCTGAATAAACGCGGATTTTTTAAAGAATTTTAAAGACCTGAATAAACGCGGATTTTTTAAAGAATTTTTAAAAACCTGAATAAACGCGGATTTTTTAAATAATTTTAAAGACCTGAATAAACGCGGATTTTTTAAAGAATTTTTAAAGACCTGAATAAACGCGGATTTTTTAAAGAATTTTTAAAGACCTGAATAAAAGCGGATTTTTTAAGAATTTTTAAAGACCTGAATAAACGCGGATTTTTTAAAGAATTTTTTAAAGACCTGAATAAACGCGGATTTTTTAAAGAATTTTTAAAGACCTGAATAAAAGCGGATTTTTTTAAGAATTTTTAAAGACCTGAATAAACGCGGGTTTTTTAAAGAATTTTTAAAGACCTGAATAAAAGCGGATTTTTTAAGAATTTTTAAAGACCTGAATAAACGCGGACTTTTTAAAGAATTTTTAAAGGCCTGAAATGGGTCAATAAACGTGGATTTTTTAAAGAATTTCCCAGACCCAAAAATCTACAATAATTGGTCTTGGACTCCTTAAAAAAATATTTTAATCCACCCACAACTATTAATCTGTTGGTCCTCGGAAAAAGTATAAAAAAATTCCCACGAGTATTGCCCTGGAAGTGCTGCAACAAAGTCAAAAGCCATAATTTTTATTTTTTTTTTTGAATGAAAGCAAAATATGTCGGAGATAGCATCAAACTTTAGAGTGAATAAGTTCAGATTTGTTCGAATTGGTCAACTTTGGCACGAATTATAGCCTTCAAACGGCCAATGAATGAAATCGTCACACGCTGCCCGAATGTTGTTCTGCGGTATTTTGGCCCATTCCCAGCGAAGCGCTTGCTTGAGGTGATCGACACTTCGGCTGTTATGGCGGCCCACACCATCACCATGGCCTTGATGGCGTTTGAGTTATGGTGGCTAACCGAAGGTGCACATTTTCAGCTGACCTCTTTGGCAAGTAAACAGGATCATTTTGTTTGTTTACAAACTGCTGGACAGCGAATGTTTTCTTATCGGAGACGGAGAAAGGCAAATTCGGCAGTTCACCACTTTTGGCCAAGCGAAGCAACTCTTTAGTTTTTTGGGTCTATTTTCTTTCAGTTGCGGTGTAAGTTCTTGCACTTTTTGGAATTTCAATTTAAAAAATTCCTGGAATATTGTTCTGCTTCAAGGTACGATATTTTATAATTAATAAAAAATTACGTCAAAAAAGCGTGGGTTGAGCTGATTACGCTAATCTCTAAAAGGTACTTCAAAAAACCCCATCCGCTTAGATATCACTGGGAAACATTAAATATGTTTTAGCTGGTCATCATCTCTTTTGTAGCCACTATCAAATCACTTGTGTTCAATTCTATGTGACGACAACTATGATAGGATCTCCTAGGCAATCTAAAGTCAATGGGTATATCTTATCAAAAAAAAAAAAAAAATTGTCACACCTCCACGGGATGTTGACTATAAATATAGCCCACCCAGGCCAGGTCAACCATCAGTTGTTTCCTCGTTTTGGCAACATGAAATTCTTGATTGTTTTCGCTTTGGCCTTGGCCACCGCCTCCGCTGGCGTCATTGAACCCCGCGACATCTTGGTCGATACCGAGGGCCGTATTACCAATGGTCGTGATGCCGCCGTTGGCCAATTCCCCTATCAAGTTGGTCTTTCCTTGAAAGTTAGCTCCACCTCTTCCTCCTGGTGCGGTGGTTCCTTGATTGGCAACCGTTGGGTTTTGACTGCTGCTCACTGTACCGATGGGTAAACAGTTTAAAGATATCCCCTTAAGATGGTATTGATTTCCTTCCTCCTTGTTTATAGTATCTCCTCCATCACCGTCTACTTGGGTGCCACCGTCCGCACCTCTCCCGAAGTCACCCACACCGTTAGCAAGAGCGATGTCATCATCCACGCCGGCTGGAACAGCAAGACCTTGAAGAACGACATCTCCTTGATCAAGATCCCCTCCGTCACCTACACCAGCAAGATCAAGGCCGTTAAATTGCCCGCCATTGCCAGCTCTTACTCCACCTATGCCGGTGATACCGCCGTCGCTTCCGGTTGGGGCCGTACCTCTGACTCCTCCTCTGCCGTTGCCAGCCACTTGAAATACGCCGACATGAAGGTCATCACCAACACCGTTTGCAAGGCCACCTTCGGCACCACCATCACTGACTCGAACATTTGCGTTTCCACTCCCAACGGTGTATCCACCTGTAACGGTGACTCTGGTGGCCCATTGGTCTTGAAATCCAACAGTGTCCAAATCGGTTTGACTTCTTTCGGTTCGGCTGCCGGTTGCGAAAAGGGCTACCCAGCTGCCTTCACCCGTGTCACCAGCTACTTGAGCTGGATCAAGACCCACACTGGTATCTCCTATTAAGTGCGCTACTTCGTGGTAATGAAATTGTAGGAATTTTTTTACGTTTCATGTTGAAACTTAAATAAAGTGTTAATATTTCATTCAAAACGATTTTGGAATTATTTGCCGAGTATGTGCTTTGGGAAGAAGGAAGTTGGTGATGCGAATTTTTTGAAAATATTTTTCGAGAGAATTTTTTAAAGGATTGTCTGAGGTATCGTTTTTTTTTTTAATTTCTTGAAAGCAGCTATAAGCTTCGGCCTTTTCAGTTGTGTTTTCCTTCATTTTCATTTCGGAGGAGTACCAGAGCAAATTTCAATTTTTTTACCCTCAACCATATGGCTAGAGAGGGTATATATAATTTGACCAAAATGTGCCTCATCCAAATAACGATTTCAGACCCTAGGTCTCTTTTGACCAAATCCCTTTCAGGATATTTGGAGTCGATCTAGCGATGTCCGTCCGTGTGTCTGTTTGGCTGGCTGGTTGACGTGCACGATAACTATCGAAGGGATTATCCGATTTGGTCCAAACTTGGTACATCGTAATATTATTATCAAACTTAGATCGAGTTCGGAGATGGACAATATCGATCCACTCCTTCTGGTACCAACACCATAAAAGGTCGAAAAATTACTGCACAGAAAGAGAAAGGATAATCCCATTTTGCTCCAGCTTTGCAACTCCTAATATTTGCATTAGTGCTAGGTCAGGTGCGAAAATGGACAATGTCGGTCCACTCCATCAAGTACCTCTCTTACAAAGTGTCGACATTTTGAATAACCAAAACTTTCATAAAATCCGAAATAAGCATCTGGTTCTCTTCATAGTTCACACATCCCATTGTTTCTACTAACTCAAGTTCTGATATGAAGATGGGATGTATCGATCCATTCCCTGTGGTAGCTCCCCCACAAAGGGTCAAAATTTTGAATAGCCATGAAGTTCATAATACGAAAAAATTAACATCCGATTCCATTTGGAGATCGGAACATTCCTTCTGGTACATCCCCACTCAAACGATCAAAATTTTTAATATCAGTGGGGCTCATAAATAGCGAAATTTTTAAATATTTGGAAAAGGGCCTTCCTAGCTATAGTCGTAGATTTTCTCTTGGATATTTTAGATTTAAATGGGCCATCCGAGCTATAATCGTGAGGTTTTGATATTTTTTAAAAACAATTTGAGTTTTTTGAGTTTCTAAGAATAATTTTTGAAGGACAAAACGAGAATTTTTTAATGGGTTCTCAGCGTTACACTTTTGGAAAATATCGAGAAATTCACTTGGTTCTGGCCCAAACTTTTATCGCGATTTTTTTAAAAATTTTTCCTTAGGAATTTGCTGAGCTAAAATCCTATTTTTATCCATTCATTTGAAAAATTAACGATACTTTCTTTTGTTAACTTCCTCTCTTTTGCCCTCATCAACATTTGAGATTATGTTTCATTCAACCATAACCACAACTTCTAACCCCACCTGGCTATATGAGAGGATACCACTTTTGGGGAAGCCTGTTTGTGAAACAAATACCTAAATATATGTTACCACATCACATTGTTGGTAAATAAGTACCGGTTTGTTTAATGGGCTATAATTTGACCAAGTTTTGTTGTGCTTCTTCCTTTTCTTCCGCCCATGTGGCTTGTGCTTGGCCACCACGGTTGAAAGGTAACAGGTGTACAACACATTGAATATGTGGCATCTTGTGTTCCACAACAATGACCGGATCAAATATCAACCAAAATGTAGGCCTTTTCTACAAACGGTTTGAAAAAGGGTGTTGTGGCGAAGGGATGGTGGGAATTCACGCGGAAATGGAAATGTTTTGGATGTTTTCTTGCGAGTAAAGAGGACTCCATTGCCATATGGTTTGAGAAGACTTTCTAGTTTTCTCGCTGTGTAAGACCTCTTGAGAAGCTTTCGTAAAGGGTCCTCTAACTTAAGAAGTCCTCTTTCTAAAGAATTCCTCTTGAAGGGACTCCTGTTTATAAAAAAATCACTTAAGAAGCCTACTGTCTACAGACGACCTCTTGAGAACCCTCGTATATTTTAAAGGTCTCTTGAGAGACCTAGTATATAAAGAAGACATCTTAGAGGATGTCCGTCAAGATAAATTTAAATTTAATTAGCAAAGACACAAACCAAGGTGATTTTTTCTCCGGTTCACAAAGGGTTAATAAAGAGAGAGAGAGAGAGAGAGAGAGAGAGAGAGAGAAAGAGAGAGAGGGAGTAGTAAACCAGAGAAAAATTAAAGGTAAATTAAATTATATTAGTTTTCATCAAATTTCATAATTTTCCGTACAAATTTCAAATTTAAAATGAAATCGCTAAATAAAACCTAATTAAAATTTACGTTGAAAAACTTTGAAACCCTTAACTCTACATTTAAACCGAGAATAAAATATTTAAAAATGAAGCGGTGTCGTGGCTGGGCACAAATGAAAGATCTCAAGGAGTACTTTCCGAATCTGTGGACCTTATAGTCAAAAATAATTTCAGACTTAGGATTTTTTTGCATTTTCTGAAGAATTATCGCTCAATTTTATGGAACTTGCAGATAAAAGCATCCACAGAACAGAAACTAAAAATGAAGCGGTGTCGAGGCTGGGCACAAATGAAAGGTCTCGAGGAGTACTTTCCGAATCTGTGGACCTTATAGTCGAAAAGAATTTCAGACTTAGGAGTTTTTTGCATTTTCTGAAGAATTATCGCTCAATTTTATGGAAATTGCAGATAAAAGCATCCACAGAACAGAAACTAAAAATGAAGCGGTGTCGAGGCTGGGCACAAATGAAAGGTCTCGAGGAGTACTTTCCGAATCTGTGGACCTTATAGTCAAAAAGAATTTCAGACTTAGGAATTTTTTGCATTTTCTGAAGAATTATCGCTCAATTTTATGGAAATTGCAGATAAAAGCATCCACAGAACAGAAACTAAAAATGAAGCGGTGTCGAGGCTGGGCACAAATGAAAGGTCTCGAGGAGTACTTTCCGAATCTGTGGACCTTATAGTCGAAAAGAATTTCAGACTTAGGAGTTTTTTGCATTTTCTGAAGAATTATCGCTCAATTTTATGGAAATTGCAGATAAAAGCATCCACAGAACAGAAACTAAAAATGAAGCGGTGTCGAGGCTGGGCACAAATGAAAGGTCTCGAGGAGTACTTTCCGAATCTGTGGACCTTATAGTCGAAAAGAATTTCAGACTTAGGAGTTTTTTGCATTTTCTGAAGAATTATCGCTCAATTTTATGGAAATTGCAGATAAAAGCATCCACAGAACAGAAACTAAAAATGAAGCGGTGTCGAGGCTGGGCACAAATGAAAGGTCTCGAGGAGTACTTTCCGAATCTGTGGACCTTATAGTCAAAAAGAATTTCAGACTTAGGAATTTTTTGCATTTTCTGAAGAATTATCGCTCAATTTTATGGAAATTGCAGATAAAAGCATCCACAGAACAGAAACTAAAAATGAAGCGGTGTCGAGGCTGGGCACAAATGAAAGGTCTCGAGGAGTACTTTCCGAATCTGTGGACCTTATAGTCGAAAAGAATTTCAGACTTAGGAGTTTTTTTGCATTTTCTGTAGAATTATCGCTCAATTTTATGGAAATTGCAGATAAAAGCATCCACAGAACAGAAACTAAAAATGAAGCGGTGTCGAGGCTGGGCACAAATGAAAGGTCTCGAGGAGTACTTTCCGAATCTGTGGACCTTATAGTCAAAAAGAATTTCAGACTTAGGAATTTTTTGCATTTTCTGAAGAATTATCGCTCAATTTTATGGAAATTGCAGATAAAAGCATCCACAGAACAGAAACTAAAAATGAAGCGGTATCGAGGCTGGGCACAAATGAAAGGTCTCGAGGAGTTCTTTCCGAATCTGTGGACCTTATAGTCGAAAAGAATTTCAGACTTAGGAGTTTTTTGCATTTTCTGAAGAATTATCGCTCAATTTTATGGAAATTGCAGATAAAAGCATCCACAGAACAGAAACTAAAAATGAAGCGGTATCGAGGCTGGGCACAAATGAAAGGTCTCGAGGAGTTCTTTCCGAATCTGTGGACCTTATAGTCGAAAAGAATTTCAGACTTAGGAGTTTTTTGCATTTTCTGAAGAATTATCGCTCAATTTTATGGAAATTGCAGATAAAAGCATCCACAGAACAGAAACTAAAAATGAAGCGGTATCGAGGCTGGGCACAAATTTAGAAATTAATTAAAAATGTGTTGCAATTATTTTTGTATTTTCTGTATTTATAATTTGAATTCAACAATTTTTTGTCAGTGCATGTATATTACCTTCGGTTCAATTTTAACTCCAATCAATGCTCTTACTATTTTTCGAAGTTCGAATTGAATTTGTTAGATTTGATTTTAGCTTTATATTTGCTCTCACTGAGGAAAGCTCTAAAAGCTTTTACAAAAAACCGAAAAATTTAACAAATGTTCTTCATGTATAGCAGAGTCGTGGAGAGGGAGAGAGAGAGTGAGAAAGAGAAGCACGATCCTGCGTAAAGTGTTTGTGAGAAGACAAAGAACTAAGTGCGCGCTCCCAAAATGCGAACGTTACTATTTCTTTTTTTTTAGGAATTTTTTTTTGTTTTAAGAAAATGCTCCGCCAGAAGAGTGCAATCCGGTGTTGGAAAACATATATTTTTGTACACATGGGCCATTATTTCGTTTATGCTTATTCTGCACTAAGTTAATTTTACACCAACAAGTAGTAGGTTGTAGGAAAAACGTGAAAACACTTTTTTTTATTTCAAATGTTTAATTTTTATTTTCAAATTCATACTTTGATACAACAATTACTTTTTTATTTTTGCAAATTAACGTATTAAAAAATAAATAAATTAGATAAAAGAGTTTAAAATACAAAAAAAAAAACCAAAAAAATAATAATAAGTAAATCAATCCAATTGACATATATATATATAAATATATATATATATATATATATATATATATATATATATATATATATATATATATATATATATATATATATATTTCCAACACCGGATTGCACTCTTCTGGCGGAGCATTTTCTTAAAACAAAAAAAAATTCCTAAAAAAAAAGAAATAGTAACGTTCGCATTTTGGGAGCGCGCACTTAGTTCTTTGTCTTCTCACAAACACTTTACGCAGGATCGTGCTTCTCTTTCTCACTCTCTCTCTCCCTCTCCACGACTCTGCTATACATGAAGAACATTTGTTAAATTTTTCGGTTTTTTGTAAAAGCTTTTAGAGCTTTCCTCAGTGAGAGCAAATATAAAGCTAAAATCAAATCTAACAAATTCAATTCGAACTTCGAAAAATAGTAAGAGCATTGATTGGAGTTAAAATTGAACCGAAGGTAATATACATGCACTGACAAAAAATTGTTGAATTCAAATTATAAATACAGAAAATACAAAAATAATTGCAACACATTTTAATTAATTTCTAAATTTGTGCCCAGCCTCGATACCGCTTCATTTTTAGTTTCTGTTCTGTGGATGCTTTTATCTGCAATTTCCATAAAATTGAGCGATAATTCTTCAGAAAATGCAAAAAACTCCTAAGTCTGAAATTCTTTTCGACTATAAGGTCCACAGATTCGGAAAGTACTCCTCGAGACCTTTCATTTGTGCCCAGCCTCGACACCGCTTCATTTTTAGTTTCTGTTCTGCGGATGCTTTTATCTGCAATTTCCATAAAATTGAGCGATAATTCTTCAGAAAATGCAAAAAATTCCTAAGTCTGAAATTCTTTTTGACTATAAGGTCCACAGATTCGGAAAGTACTCCTCGAGACCTTTCATTTGTGCCCAGCCTCGACACCGCTTCATTTTTAGTTTCTGTTCTGTGGATGCTTTTATCTGCAATTTCCATAAAATTGAGCGATAATTCTTCAGAAAATGCAAAAAAACTCCTAAGTCTGAAATTCTTTTCGACTATAAGGTCCACAGATTCGGAAAGAACTCCTCGAGACCTTTCATTTGTGCCCAGCCTCGATACCGCTTCATTTTTAGTTTCTGTTCTGTGGATGCTTTTATCTGCAATTTCCATAAAATTGAGCGATAATTCTTCAGAAAATGCAAAAAACTCCTAAGTCTGAAATTCTTTTCGACTATAAGGTCCACAGATTCGGAAAGAACTCCTCGAGACCTTTCATTTGTGCCCAGCCTCGATACCGCTTCATTTTTAGTTTCTGTTCTGTGGATGCTTTTATCTGCAATTTCCATAAAATTGAGCGATAATTCTTCAGAAAATGCAAAAAACTCCTAAGTCTGAAATTCTTTTCGACTATAAGGTCCACAGATTCGGAAAGTACTCCTCGAGACCTTTCATTTGTGCCCAGCCTCGACACCGCTTCATTTTTAGTTTCTGTTCTGCGGATGCTTTTATCTGCAATTTCCATAAAATTGAGCGATAATTCTTCAGAAAATGCAAAAAATTCCTAAGTCTGAAATTCTTTTTGACTATAAGGTCCACAGATTCGGAAAGTACTCCTCGAGACCTTTCATTTGTGCCCAGCCTCGACACCGCTTCATTTTTAGTTTCTGTTCTGTGGATGCTTTTATCTGCAATTTCCATAAAATTGAGCGATAATTCTTCAGAAAATGCAAAAAACTCCTAAGTCTGAAATTCTTTTCGACTATAAGGTCCACAGATTCGGAAAGAACTCCTCGAGACCTTTCATTTGTGCCCAGCCTCGATACCGCTTCATTTTTAGTTTCTGTTCTGTGGATGCTTTTATCTGCAATTTCCATAAAATTGAGCGATAATTCTTCAGAAAATGCAAAAAACTCCTAAGTCTGAAATTCTTTTCGACTATAAGGTCCACAGATTCGGAAAGTACTCCTCGAGACCTTTCATTTGTGCCCAGCGTCGACACCGCTTCATTTTTAGTTTCTGTTCTGTGGATGCTTTTATCTGCAATTTCCATAAAATTGAGCGATAATTCTTCAGAAAATGCAAAAAACTCCTAAGTCTGAAATTCTTTTTGACTATAAGGTCCACAGATTCGGAAAGTACTCCTCGAGACCTTTCATTTGTGCCCAGCCTCGACACCGCTTCATTTTAGTTTCTGTTCTGTGGATGCTTTTATCTGCAATTTCCATAAAATTGAGCGATAATTCTTCAGAAAATGCAAAAAACTCCTAAGTCTGAAATTCTTTTCGACTATAAGGTCCACAGATTCGGAAAGAACTCCTCGAGACCTTTCATTTGTGCCCAGCCTCGATACCGCTTCATTTTTAGTTTCTGTTCTGTGGATGCTTTTATCTGCAATTTCCATAAAATTGAGCGATAATTCTTCAGAAAATGCAAAAAAACTCCTTAGTCTGAAATTCTTTTCGACTATAAGGTCCACAGATTCGGAAAGTACTCCTCGAGACCTTTCATTTGTGCCCAGCGTCGACACCGCTTCATTTTTAGTTTCTGTTCTGTGGATGCTTTTATCTGCAATTTCCATAAAATTGAGCGATAATTCTTCAGAAAATGCAAAAAAACTCCTAAGTCTGAAATTCTTTTCGACTATAAGGTCCACAGATTCGGAAAGTACTCCTCGAGACCTTTCATTTGTGCCCAGCCTCGACACCGCTTCATTTTTAGTTTCTGTTCTGTGGATGCTTTTATCTGCAATTTCCATAAAATTGAGCGATAATTCTTCAGAAAATGCAAAAAATTCCTAAGTCTGAAATTCTTTTTGACTATAAGGTCCACAGATTCGGAAAGTACTCCTCGAGACCTTTCATTTGTGCCCAGCCTCGACACCGCTTCATTTTTAGTTTCTGTTCTGTGGATGCTTTTATCTGCAATTTCCATAAAATTGAGCGATAATTCTTCAGAAAATGCAAAAAAACTCCTAAGTCTGAAATTCTTTTCGACTATAAGGTCCACAGATTCGGAAAGTACTCCTCGAGACCTTTCATTTGTGCCCAGCCTCGACACCGCTTCATTTTTAGTTTCTGTTCTGTGGATGCTTTTATCTGCAATTTCCATAAAATTGAGCGATAATTCTTCAGAAAATGCAAAAAATTCCTAAGTCTGAAATTCTTTTTGACTATAAGGTCCACAGATTCGGAAAGTACTCCTCGAGACCTTTCATTTGTGCCCAGCCTCGACACCGCTTCATTTTTAGTTTCTGTTCTGTGGATGCTTTTATCTGCAATTTCCATAAAATTGAGCGATAATTCTTCAGAAAATGCAAAAAACTCCTAAGTCTGAAATTCTTTTCGACTATAAGGTCCACAGATTCGGAAAGTACTCCTCGAGACCTTTCATTTGTGCCCAGCCTCGACACCGCTTCATTTTTAGTTTCTGTTCTGTGGATGCTTTTATCTGCAATTTCCATAAAATTGAGCGATAATTCTTCAGAAAATGCAAAAAATTCCTAAGTCTGAAATTCTTTTTGACTATAAGGTCCACAGATTCGGAAAGTACTCCTCGAGACCTTTCATTTGTGCCCAGCCTCGACACCGCTTCATTTTTAGTTTCTGTTCTGTGGATGCTTTTATCTGCAATTTCCATAAAATTGAGCGATAATTCTTCAGAAAATGCAAAAAACTCCTAAGTCTGAAATTCTTTTCGACTATAAGGTCCACAGATTCGGAAAGTACTCCTCGAGACCTTTCATTTGTGCCCAGCCTCGACACCGCTTCATTTTTAGTTTCTGTTCTGTGGATGCTTTTATCTGCAATTTCCATAAAATTGAGCGATAATTCTTCAGAAAATGCAAAAAATTCCTAAGTCTGAAATTCTTTTTGACTATAAGGTCCACAGATTCGGAAAGTACTCCTCGAGACCTTTCATTTGTGCCCAGCCTCGACACCGCTTCATTTTTAGTTTCTGTTCTGTGGATGCTTTTATCTGCAATTTCCATAAAATTGAGCGATAATTCTTCAGAAAATGCAAAAAAACTCCTAAGTCTGAAATTCTTTTCGACTATAAGGTCCACAGATTCGGAAAGTACTCCTCGAGACCTTTCATTTGTGCCCAGCCTCGACACCGCTTCATTTTTAGTTTCTGTTCTGTGGATGCTTTTATCTGCAATTTCCATAAAATTGAGCGATAATTCTTCAGAAAATGCAAAAAATTCCTAAGTCTGAAATTCTTTTGACTATAAGGTCCACAGATTCGGAAAGTACTCCTCGAGACCTTTCATTTGTGCCCAGCCTCGACACCGCTTCATTTTTAGTTTCTGTTCTGTGGATGCTTTTATCTGCAATTTCCATAAAATTGAGCGATAATTCTTCAGAAAATGCAAAAAAACTCCTAAGTCTGAAATTCTTTTCGACTATAAGGTCCACAGATTCGGAAAGTACTCCTCGAGACCTTTCATTTGTGCCCAGCCTCGACACCGCTTCATTTTTAGTTTCTGTTCTGTGGATGCTTTTATCTGCAAGTTCCATAAAATTGAGCGATAATTCTTCAGAAAATGCAAAAAAATCCTAAGTCTGAAATTATTTTTGACTATAAGGTCCACAGATTCGGAAAGTACTCCTTGAGATCTTTCATTTGTGCCCAGCCACGACACCGCTTCATTTTTAAATATTTTATTCTCGGTTTAAATGTAGAGTTAAGGGTTTCAAAGTTTTTCAACGTAAATTTTAATTAGGTTTTTATTTAGCGATTTCATTTTAAATTTGAAATTTGTACGGAAAATTATGAAATTTGATGAAAACTAATATAATTTAATTTACCTTTAATTTTTCTCTGGTTTACTACTCCCTCTCTCTCTTTCTCTCTCTCTCTCTCTCTCTCTCTCTCTCTCTCTCTCTCTCTTTATTAACCCTTTGTGAACCGGAGAAAAAATCACCTTGGTTTGTGTCTTTGCTAATTAAATTTAAATTTATCTTGACGGACATTCTTAGAGGTTTGGAAGATCTCTTGAAAAGCCTTCTATCCATATGATAGCTCCTGAGAGATCCTATATCTAAAGAAGGGCTCTTGATGAGGCTTGACAACACTTAACATCCCTCATAAGGGTCGTTCTATCCACAGATCGTTTTTTAAGAGGCCTCCTATCTATCGAAGAACAACTGATTGGCCTTTCATCTATGGAAACCTATTGACCCGCCTTCTATCTATAGAAAACCCCTCGAAGAACTACTGATTGAGGCCTCCTATCTATCGAAGAACAACTGATTGGCCTTTCATCTATGGAAACCTATTGACCCGCCTTCTATCTATAGAAAACCCCTCGAAGAACTACTGATTGATTCAAAGAACACTTTCAAGTTTTCTTACTGTGGAAGACTTCTCTTGAGAAGCTTTCTATCTAGAGGTCTTCTTAAGGTAAAGGACCCTTCATGAGCTCTTCTACTTTAAGAAGACCTCTGGAAGTCCTCTTTCTAAAGAATTCCTCTTGAGAGGACTTCTGCTTATCCTGTATCTAAAGAAGGGCTCTTGATGAGGCTTGACAACACTTAACATCCCTCATAAGGGTCGTTCTATCCACAGATCGTTTATTAAGAGGCCTCCTATCTATCGAAGAACAACTGATTGGCCTTTCATCTATGGAAACCTATTGACCCGCCTTCTATCTATAGAAAACACCTCGAAGAACTACTGATTGGTTCAAAGAACACTCTCAAGTTTACTTACTGTGGAAGACCTCTTGAGAAATTTTCTATCTAGAGGTCTTCTTAAGGCAAGAGAACCCTTCATGAGCTCTTCTACCTTAAGAAGACCTCTGGAAGTCCTCTTTCTAAAGAATTCATCTTGAGAGGACTTCTGCTTATAAAAAACCTTTTAAGAAGCCTTCATTAGACGCCATCAGTTTAAGAAGGTGTCTTGACAGGCCTTGTATATAAAAAAGACATTTAAAGGCCTAAAAGACCTCTTGAAAAGCCTTTTATCCATATGGTGACCTTCTGAAAGGCCCTCTAACCTACTGATTGGTCTTTCATTCATGGAAACCTATTGAAAGGCCTTCCACCTACCGAAAACACCTTTGAGAAGTCCTCTATCTACAGAAGACAGCCCCTCTCACCATAGAAGTCGTCCTATGAAGCCTTCTTTATATGAAATTCCTCTTGAGATGGCTTTTATCTATAGAGAACTCTTCAGAGCCATTCTATCCATAGAAGAAATTTTAAAAGGCCTTTTATCTGAGAGACCTTCTATGTAGAGGTCTTTACAGATCTATCTATGGAATACCTCTAGGGAAACCTTTTTTGAAAAACCACATTCTCTATCGATAGAAGAGCTTTTGAGAGACGGTAGAAGACCTCTAGAGATCTATGGAAGACTTCCTGAGAGCTTTCCTATATACGGAATACCGTTCGAGGGTCCTTCTATCTGTAGAAGACATCCTGACGTCTTAAAGGGTTTTTTTTATCGTTAGAAGACTACATGATAGGCCTTCTGTCTGCGGTTCCCTATTTCTTTTCACATATTTAGTAGACTTCTTGAGAGGTATCGTTCTCTATAGAAATCTGGCAATGCCTTCTATGGTCCTCTTGAGAAGATCTATTTCTGTAGAAGACCTCTTGATATATATAGAGGACTTCCTATACACGAAATATCTCTTGAGAGATCTTCTATCTGTAGATGACATCTTGACTTCCTGAGGGGTTTCCTATTGTTAGAAGACCTCTTGGTGGGTCGGCTTTATATAGAGGAACACATGATTGGTCTTCCAACCGTGATTTCTTCTCTATTTTCACAGATTGAAGTGATCTCTGGGGGGAAGGGGGGTAGCCATATATAGGGTGATTTTTTAAGTCAATCAAAGAGGGCTCTTCTTTATTGAAATGAGTTTTAACACAGCTCAACAAAAAATAGCCTGAAGGCGGAAAATTGCACTATCTACGAGGCCGATTGACCGGTCCTGACTGTTTACTGAACTCGCCTCCCAAAAAGGCCATTGTTAAACGTGCTGTGGGTCATGTGACGCCGTCTTGTTGAAACCACATGTCGTGTTGTCAAGCTCTTGAATTTAGGCAAATTTGTGGCAATGCGCGACAATTGAGCTCATTTCATAACCATTGAGCCAAAAATGAGCTTCGTCGCTGAATTGAAGAACCGCGCGATGAAATTTCTTAACGGTGCACGCATTTTGATAATGAAAATCAATGATTTGCAAACGTTCTTCATTTCTGAGACGATTCATGGATTCAATTATAGATCAAACTGCAGATGTTTGAGAGTGAAACAAAACACGAAACCAGCGTTGCCAAAAAGATAATGACTAAATAATCACCCTTTATTGTTTTGTATTTATTCTATAATTTCCATCATTCCGAGAATCGAAAATTTACTTTCTTTTCAGATATTCCTCGTTCGCACACATACATACACACACACACAACCACGCTTATGGCCAATGAAGCCATACATTAGTTGAACTTAGCTTAGTTCATTGCCTGAATTGCATTTCGAATGGGGGAGGGATGGGATCGATTTTAAGTGGTTTTATGGTATTATTCCACACTTTGGTTTCCACAAGGAAGTCAGTCAGGTTTTCTGGTTTTAACAAAGTATTTATTTAAATTATTTAAATGGCAAGATGAGAAGGGAATTCCATACTTCTGGTTGAGGGGAAAATTTTTACATTATTGAAAACTTGATATAAATGAGTAACTATTCGAAATAACAGTGAATAGTGATGTTTTCATAAGTCTGGCTACAGCTGGAGAACTATTTTATGGTTATGGCCGATTTTGCTAAAATTCAGCTCAATGGGGTCTGAAATTAGAAGAAAATATACATGGGCGCTAGGGCGTAGAGAAAATGCCGGATCAAACTGTTTATAACCATTTTCTGAAAGCAATTGTCTAAAAATCCCCAAAATGTTGGGTCTCGGCATATGTCAAATGCCGTAAAAATACTCAATTATATCCTCACTTATTAGAAAAAAAATGGGGTTAAAATATTCAGAGAGGCATGTAGAATCCTCATATTGGCTCTATACCAAATAGTGTACCTTTACCAAACGGTACGTAATGAGTATCCGAAACATCAAGTTTTACCTTATAGAAAATACTGAACATCGGGAGGTGCCATCATTTGAGGATAATAGCAAATGATGGAACAGTATAGTAACTTCCTTAGAGGAGGTGTAAAACTGCATCGGAATCTCTTAGAAATTGTGGATGGGAACTTAAATAAAGAGACGCAATTCGAGACATACTCTTACATCAGGTCTAGCCAAAAAGTGTATAATTTTCCATACCTTCATTTTAGACACAATAATTGGCAGGTCAGTCTTTTTTCTGAAGGCAAGTCAAGTTCATGTTCGGTTCACAATATATACATCTAGCCCCCAAATAACGTTTCCCCCGATATTCGGTATTTTGATGATTGTAGGCAAAGTTTTCAATGAAATTGTCTAAAGAGAGTTCCTTCTGAGTACTTTACACCCTGGAAGAGTATTGTCTATACAGGGTGAGACAAAAAACTACAACAAATTCATATGCCATAATTTTTACATTTTTTTTTAAATTTTTTTGAATGAAAGCAAACAAATGTCGGAAATATTATCAAATTTTAGGATAAATTTAGATTTGTTCGAATTGGTCACCTGTGGCACGAATTATGGCCTTCAAACGGCCAATGAAACCGTCACACGCTGCCCGAATGTTGCTCTGCCGTCTTTTGGCCCATTCCCGGCGAAAAGCTTGCTTGAGGTGATTGACACTTTGGTATTTTTTAGTGCCAACATTGCTCTTCAAAATACTCAAGACACAATAGTCCAACGGATTGGTATCCGGAGATTTTGGTGGCCATTGTGCGCTGGAAATGAAACGAGGAACCTCATTTTGTAACCATTTTTGGGTGGTGCTGAATCCTGTTGGAATGTGCAAGGTCTGCTGCCAAAATTTTTGAGTGCCTAAGGTTTTAATACACCCTCCTTAATATTTTCGCCATTATACTCGGCATTTATTCTGATGCCATGGTCAATTAATACGAGCGAAGAGCGACTATCGGCCGTTATGGGGCGGCCCACACCATGGCCGGCGCTTGAGTTCTGGTGGCCAACCGAATGTGCACATTTTCAGCCGACCTCTCTTTCAGGTGACCACGATCATTTTGTTTGTTTACAAACTGCTGGACAACGAATGTTTTCTCATCGGAGACGGAGAAAAAAAAAATCGGCAGTTCACCACTTTCGGCCAAGCGAAGCAACTCTTTAGCTCTTTTGAGTCTATTTTCTTTCTGGTGCGTTGTAAGTTCTTGCGCTTTTTGGAATTTCAATGGCTTTACCCCGAGCTCATTTTTCAACATTTGCCGAATGGAATATTGCGATATATTCAGCTCACGAGCCATTTTTCGGCCACTGCGACGCGGATTTCGATCAAGTCGCTTCTTAACTTTTCGAACCATTTCTAATGATGTTGCTGTTTTCTGCCATCCACTTCCTTGACGTCGGGCTACGCTACCAGTATCACGGTAACGCGCGATGGTACGAGACACAAAAAATTTATTCACATTTAAATGCTGGAGTGCTCTAACGATAGCCACCTGAGGTTTTCCATCCAAGTATAAGGAAATCACACTACCGCGCTTGAGTTCCATCACGAGGAACTTTTCTCTGAAAAATTCTCACCAAAATGCTTTTTTACGCTTGTAAACAATATAATGAGCTGTCACTGGAATAATATTAACAGCTGTCGGACGAGTGGCTTAGAAATGACAGCAGTGTGAAGTTGGTTGTAGTTTTTTCATCTCACCGCCTGAATCCAATGACAGAAATTGTCTGTGTAGGTCCACGTCTTCGTATAGCCCCCATATAACGGCACCTGCCTATTTTCGGTATTTTGATGGTTCACCGGAATTGTTTCAAATTTGGTATTTGAAGTTCGTAATGGATACTACAGCCTATGACAGAAAATTGTCCGTGCAGGACCACGCCTTCGTATAGCCCCCATATAAGGGTACTTCCCGATATTGGGTATTTTGATGATTTTAGCGACATTATTCACTGGAATTGTTTCAAATTCGGTATTTGAAGTTCGATATAGATACTACAGCCTATGACAAAAAAAATTGTTCGTGGAGATCCACGTATTCGGTATATATATATATCGGTATTTTAATGCTTTTAGCGACATTATTCACCGGAATTGTTTCAAATTTGATAGTTTAAGTTCCTAATGGGTATTACATCCTGTGACAGAAAATTGTCTGTACAGATCCATATCTTCGTATAGCCGCCATATAACGGCACCTTCCGATATTCGGTATTTTGATGATTTTAGCGACATTATTCACCGGAATTGTTTTAAATTTTGTATTTGAAGTAAGTAATGTATACTACAGCCTATGACCGAAAATTGTCCGAGCAGATCCACGTCTTCGTATGGCCCCCATATGTGGGTACCTCCCGATATTGGGTATTTTGATGATTTTAGCGACATTATTCACTGGAATTGTTTCAAATTCGGTATTTGAAGTTCGATATAGATACTACAGCCTATGACAAAAAAAAAAAAAAAATTGTTCGTGGAGATCCACGTCTTCGTATAGCCCCCATATAAGGGTACCTCCCGATATTCGGTATTTTAATGCTTTTAGCGACATTATTCACCGGAATTGTTTCAAATTTGATAGTTTAAGTTCCTAATGGGTATTACATCCTGTGACAGAAAATTGTCTGTACAGATCCATATCTTCGTATAGCCCCCATATGAGGGTACCTCCCGATATTCGGTATTTTGACGATTTTAGCGACATTATTCGCTGGAATTGTTTCAAATTTAGTATTTGAGGTTCGTAATGGTTATTACAGCCCATGAGAGAAAATTGTCTGTGGAGATCCACGTCTTCGTATGGCCCCCATATGTGGGTACCTCCCGAAATTCGGTGTTTTGGTGATTTAAGCGACATTTGTCAACGATTTTTTTTTTTTCAAAATTTCGCATTTAAATATTCTAATGGCTTAAGAAAAAAATGGCTATGCAGGTCCACATCATCGTATAGACCCAAATATAATGTCTACATTCGGTATTTTTATTATTTTTATAGAATTTTTAACGGATTTTATAATTTTTTTTCTTGAAAATTGCGAAATTCGTTCCAAATGGTAAAGGGTATTCAAAGTTCGGCCCGGCCTATCTTACAACTTGTTTACTTTGTTTTTCTTTGCCTTTAAATTCAACTGAGTTTTTCCTGTCATTATTTTGAGTTTTTTCCGTTTTTTGTAGCGCAGTGTTCCTATCAATATTTACATTTGCACCAGACAAAGACTATATGGTTATAGTTTAGAACCACCCTGCGGATCCTCATTATGTCCCATGGATTTCTGGTGCAGTGTAACTATTCCCCATGGAACCATTATGAAAAATGATTACTTTTTCTACACATAGAAGTGTAAAATCATTAATTAAAGTCTAGTCTAGGGTCAACTCCGATATTATAATAATCGAAGCACATCTAAATACAAACACAAATACCTTTATGCATGCATCAGACCTACCCACAAAAAATGCAGCAAAACACAACCTTAGAAAATCGATTTTCGATTTTATTAAAAAAACGGTATTTGTTTAGCGAACAACGAAAAAAAACAAACAACTTCTCTGTCAGTTAGTCACAAGCGTGACTATGTTGAGGAAAAAAAGAACAGAACAGAAAACAAAAAAAAAAAAAAAAAAAAAAAAAGAACAACAAAAGGTACTACAACAACATAATGACGGCACAAATCCATGTGTAACCACTTTTCAAATGCATTTACTTCCATGGCTACCTTTGTCGTGTGCAGTAAACTACCCACGTGAGTGAGTAGTTGGAAGTTATCGTGGCATGGTAAAAAAAACTTCTGTTCCACATAAACTCTAACACCGCCAACAACATTAACGAAAGCGTTCGTACCCCTTTTTGGCTTGGTTGCCTTACTTCTTTTCTTCCCCTCTCTCTCTCTCGTTCTCTCTCCATAGGTTTGCTGGCAGCAATTAAAGCCATTTTCAAAATTGAAAATCGGAACAATGTCCCGTACTGAGTGTGGTAATAATGCTGCTGCACTACTGCAACCCATTACAATTCACTCTCACTTCGTTTGCTTCCCATGGTAGAAGTAGCAACCATTTTATGGCCGCTTAACTCTCCAGGGAATACAGAAAATACAACAACAAAAGCGATTCTAAAAACAGCAACAACAAACGTTACGACGAAACACACAAGTCATTGACCGACAACTTTTTGTTTGAAAACGATAATAGTTCGTGTCGATAAAGTTCTAGGAAAAAACGGGTACTGTGTGTTTGCTTTTGGGTTTGTTTTGGGAATGGGAAACTTTTCGGAATTTAAAAACGCATTTTTATACCCTCGCTGAACGGCTGCAGAGGCTATATATTTTTAATAAGGTCAAAATATGTGTGCCTCATCGAAATAGCCAATAATTAACCGATGTTCATTTCCTTTAAATTCGCAATAATTTCACATACATAATGTAAATGTGGGTCTCAGCGACCCCATAAATTGGGTACTTCCCCCAAAAAGGGTCAACATTTTGAAGAGTACTAACAATAATCCTCCTAAAAATTAAATAAGTGTCGCATAATGATTGCAATGTTTTTAGCTATATTAGAGCATAACATGTCTGAGCCCACTATTTTTGATACCTCCTCCACATTAAAACGGAAATCTCAAATTTAGCAAGGGGATATAATCCGATATAATTTGATCTTTGCACGAGGTAATATTTAAATGACACTTAGGTCAGGTGTGAAAATGGACAATTTTGGTTCAATAATTCATGTACCTCCACCACAGAAGTCAAACAATTTTCAAGAGAAAAAAAGCAAAAAAGCTGTAAGTTCGTCCGGGCCGAACCTTAAATATCCTCCACCATTTGGAACGAATTTGGCAATTTTCACAAAAATAAAATTGGTTAAAATTTCTGTTAAAATTTTGAAAATACCGATTATAGCTGTTATATTGGGGTCTATACGACGACGTGGATCTGCATAGGCAACTTTTGTCATAAGCCATTTCAATATTCAAATGCGATACTTAAAAAAAAGCGGTGAACAATGTAGCTGAAATCATCAAAATACCGTATGGGTGCTATACCAAAACGTGGACCTGTACAAACAATCTTATGTCATAGGCTGTAGTATCCACTACGAACTTCAAATACCAAATTTGAAACAATTCCGGTGAATAATGTCGCTAAAATCATCAAAATACCGAATATCGGGAGGTACCGTTATATGGGGGCTATACGAAATCGTGAATTGACGTGGCCCATTTACGAACTTAACCTGTCTACTGGGAAAATATACATGTAAAGGGTGATTTTTTTGAGGTTAGGATTTTCATGCATTAGTATTTGACAGATCACGTGGGATTTCAGACATGGTGTCAAAGAGAAAGATGCTCAGTATGCTTTGACATTTCATCATGAATAGACTTATTATCACCAAAATCAGTGTTCGGTTCGAAATGTGTTTCGCACTTTACGTCCGATTTATGGTCTACATAATCGACCAAGTGAGCAAACAATTAATGCGATTGTGACCAAGTTTCGCACTCAGTTTACTTTATTGGACATTAAACCAACCACACGAATGCGTACAGTGCGTACAGAAGAGAATATTGCGTCTGTTTCTGAGAGTGTTGCTGAAGACCGTGAAATGTCGACCACATGGAAGATTTTACGCAAAGATCTTGGTGTAAAACCGAATAAAATACAGCTCGTGCAAGAACTGAAGCCGAACGATCTGCCACAACGTCGAATTTTCAGTGAATGGGCCCTAGAAAAGTTGGCAGAAAATCCGCTTTTTTATCGACAAATTTTGTTCAGCAATGAGGCTCATTTCTGGTTGAATGGCTACGTAAATAAGCAAAATTGCCGCATTTGGAGTGAAGAGCAACCAGAAGCCGTTCAAGAACTGCCCATGCATCCCGAAAAATGCACTGTTTGGTGTGGTTTGTACGCTGGTGGAATAATTGGACCATATTTTTTCAAAGATGCTGTTGGACGCAACGTTACGGTGAATGGCGATCGCTATCGTTCGATGCTAACAAACTTTTGTTGCCAAAAATGGAAGAACTGAACTTGGTTGACATGTGGTTTCAACAAGATGGCGCTACATGCCACACAGCTCGCGATTCTATGGCCATTTTGAGGGAAAACTTCGGAGAACAATTCATCTCAAGAAATGGACCGGTAAGTTGGCCACCAAGATCATGCGATTTGACGCCTTTAGACTATTTTTTGTGGGGCTACGTCAAGTCTAAAGTCTACAGAAATAAGCCAGCAACTATTCCAGCTTTGGAAGACAACATTTCCGAAGAAATTCGGGCTATTCCGGCCGAAATGCTCGAAAAAGTTGCCCAAAATTGGACTTTCCGAATGGACCACCTAAGACGCAGCCGCGGTCAACATTTAAATGAAATTATCTTCAAAAAGTAAATGTCATGGACCAATCTAACGTTTCAAATAAAGAACCGATGAGATTTTTGCAAATTTTATGCGGTTTTTTTAAAAAAAAGTTATCAAGCTCTTAACAAATCACTCTTTATGTAAAATTTTAGCCTTCAATCTCAATTCGTTCGAAAGATGGCGTGACAGACAGACATATGGACAGACATCGTCTAATAAATCGTCTTAGAATTTTGCGCTGATCCAGAATATATATACTTTTAAGGGTCTATCATGAATGTTTCGAGGAGTTACAAACGGAATGACAAAGCTAATATAACCTCCATAGAATGGTAGAGGGTATGAAAACAGAAATATGCCGAGGGTCAGCACAATAGATTGATACATTATATCTCACCTTTTTCTGCCTCCCCCATCTTCCTGAACGGAATATATTCGATTTGAATATGGAATATTTTCATAAAATATCTTCTATACAGCGACATGCTGAAAGGTATTCTATCCATGAAAGATCTCTTATAAGAAGCTTTAGTATTTATTTTTGACCCATTAAACCACTTCACGCTCACTTCCCGAAGAAATTATTTCCTTTTATTAAAGATTCAATTGAAGACCTGAATATAAAAGAACTCTCAATCTGACTACTAAGTACGTAAAATACTTTTGAAGAGAAGTTCACTTAAAAGCGACTTCTCTTTATGGAAATTTTTTTCTCTCTGTTGAAGACCCCCTAATTTTTTCTTAATTTCCGATTGAAAGAATCATTATCTTTTATCAAGAGATCTTTTGTACAGAGTACTACTTTAGATATCTTTTGTCAAAAGGAACCTTCTTGAAAGAAGAGAAGACCTCTTTCAAGGGTCTCATAACAATCGGACCCCTTTAAAAATATGCTCTATGTCCAAGAACCCGTTGAAAGGCCATCTATCCATAATAGATCTCCAGAAAGGCTTAAAAGAAGTTTTATCCACCCACAAGTTCTTTGGAATACCTCTAAAATATACTTCTATATTTTGAGGACCCCTTAAAACAGAAAGTACGTCGATCTATAAATGGCTTCTGCAAGTCCTCTCCATAAGTATTCTAACAAGGCATTCAATCTTTAGAAGACTTTTTGTGAAGACTTTAAAATGTATATCTTTGGAGACCTCTGGAATATTCTTGTGTTATATTTAGGCTTCTCTGACAAATGAATACTCACTTGGAGGGACTTTTATGAATAGACGTACTTAAGAAAAAAGTTTCTGCCTTAAGATATATGATTTCTTAAAAGTAAATATATCGTTAGATGTTTTCTGTCGTAAAGAGAATTAAGAGAATTTTTTTCTTTTTAAGGGTTCCGCAAAGCATCTCTTAAAATTTGTGTTTTCAGAAGATTTCAGGAAAAGTTCTATATCATTTGGAGACCAATTGAAAAGATTTCTAACTTTAAGACAACTTTGTACTCATGGTACCTCTTAGATTTATGTTTAGAGGACTTTTTGAAGATATTTTATGTTCAGATGACCCTTTAACGAAGATCCTAACTTTTTAAAGGACCTCCTGAAAGGTTTTCTATTTATAGCTCACCTTCTGAAGTGTGTATTACCTTCAGAGGTCTTCTTGAATCTTTTCGCTGAAAATATTTTCTTTATTCAGAGGATCTCTTAAACATTTAACAATTGTCCCTCGAAGACACCAACACTAATTTCTAAATATTTTCTGAAAGTACCCCCTAAGATCATTTAGTTTCAACCCCAATTCCTTTAAGTTTCTTCACACTTCCCTCTTATCTGTAATAAGTAACAGGTGCAAAGAGCTCGATTACTAGTGAATATTACTTCCACACGAAAACGAACAAAGCACACTCGCTCTTATTCGAGTTATATTCGATTTTTATTTTTTTTAAATCGCTGCCGAACTCTCGCTCGAGTCCAAACGATTTTTATTCTTTACAGCTAAAAATAATGCGAGTATAATCTATTTTTGTATGTCAGTAAAGTAACAGGTCGCTATCGAGGAAGAGTAGTAATTTATTTTTCCACTCGATTTCACTATTCTAATGTACTCTTACTCTATTTCTCATATTTTGACTGCCACTTCTTTTTTCAAACAGGAGTACTGGTCAGTGCTCCCACATAAAATTGAAAAGAGAGTAAACTCTTTGTTAAAATCGTACTCTTCGAGCACTCCCTCTCATCAAACACTCTCTAATGAAATAGAGCAAATTGGAGCTCTGCTAAAAATGAAAAATTAACTCTAGTGTTCTAAAAAAAGATTGATGGATTTTTGGAACTTATTTATTAGCTCTTGGTGGCTTTTTGCTATGTTTATACTTCCAATAGAATGTATATACATGTTAAAAATAATAGCTTCTGTTGCCAAATAAATCATTATTTAGTAATGAGTTTTAAAAGATAGCAGTTTTACATTTTTTGTTACATTTTATTAACATTGTATTATGTATTGTTTTAGTTGCTACCTTCCCTGCCTTAATGTCTCACTTTAACTTGTTTTTTTTTTCTTTTCCTGGAATAAAATTTGCACACCGTTTAATAGCTCGCTGCAGTTTATCTCTAGACCGTTTCGAACTCCTGCAGAGTTAAGCATTTGAACCGTTTTCTTCCAAACCGTTTATCTAATCTGTTTAGAGTTTACTTCGTTGGTTTCGTGTTGTATCCATCCCCCCCCCCCCCAGCCAATCGATTTGTAAACGATTACACCATTAATCTGTCGTTTGGTTGTTACCAAACGTCAACTTCGATTTGGAGACAGACAGGAGTGTTGCTGCTTTGAATAATATGGAAATTGTGTCAAGAAAGACAAACAGGCGAACGGACGGACGGACGGACAGACACAGACAGACAATCAGGCGGAGACATTTGAAAGTAAAAGAAACAAAAAAAAAAGAAGAAAAAATGAAATGCAATAATTTGCCTTGGAGCGTATTTCAGACATGCAGTTAAATAGCAAGGCAGTATTAAAGGAAGTGGAGTGGTTGGTACATATAAGTTGGGATTATGTACATGTTACATACATACATTCAACTTTATTTTTTTATGTATGTGTGTATTCCTGTATGTCTTATTAATAGTATGGCGTCATGTCATGTCATTATATTAGGTGACACACTGACGTAATATATATTTATTACAAGTTGTCCTCTGAAGGAAATTGCTTTTTTGTTATGTTAATTAACCTTTTCTTTCAATAATTTAATTTTCTTTGCTATAAACAATAATATTTTCCATAAATAATTAAATTTAATTTTTAATCATATTTTAATAAATAAATTTTTGTTTCTTTTTTTTGTAGGTAAGCGTCAATGTAGTTGTGAAGCACATCATATTTTGTAAGTAGATAGGTTAATTATTTCTAGGGAAGTACAGGGCAATGTATCGAAATATCTGAGAAATATCAAATCTGCTTGGTTGTTTTTATAACCCAGATTGGATAGAGAAATATCAAAAAAAAAAATCAATAAATTCAGAAAATAAAATTGTCGAAAATAAGAAATGTGTTTTTTTACCAAAATTGTTGACAAGTTTTTAGGGTACATATTAAGTTTACACATTTAGTTTGTTCAGAGACTCAAAATGAAATTCGATCAAGAGTATTTCTTCCTTTGACACTTTCCCCAAAAAATTGAGCATTATGGGAAATTTTAACTCACTTTAATATCGTATAAGATTATCAGACAAAACCGTAGGAATATTCAGGGTGAGATAAAAAACTGCAACCAACTTCAGACTGCTGTCATTTCTAAGCCACTCGTCCGACAGCTGGTAAAATTATTCCAGTGACCGCTCATTATATTGTTTGCAAGCGTACAAAAGCATTTTACTGGGAATTTTCCAGAAAAAAAATTATTCGTGATGGAATTCAAGCGTGATAGTGTGATTTCTTTATATTTGGCTGGAAAACCACAAGTGGCTATTGTTAGAGCACTCCAGCATTTAAATGCGAATAAATCTTTGTATCTCGTACCAGAGTAGCCCGAGGTCAAGGAAGTGGACGGAAGAAAACGGTAACATCAGCAGAAATGGTTCGAAAAGTAAAGAAGAAGCTTCTTGATCGAAAGCCGCGTCGCAGTGGCCGAAAAATGGCTCGGGAGCTGAACATATCGCAATATTCCATTCGGCAAATATTAAAAAATGAGCACGGGGTAAAGCCATTGAAATTCCAAAAAGTGCAAGAACTTATACCGCAACGGAAACAGAAAGAAAATAGGCTCATAAGAGCTAAAGAGTTGCTTCGCTTGGCCGAAAATGGTGAACTGCCGAATTTGGTTTTCTCCGGCAGTTTGTAAACAAACAAAATGATCGTGTTGACTTGCCAAAGAGGTCAGCTGAATGTGCAACTTCGGTTTGCCACCAGAAATCAAGCGCCGGCCATGGTGATGGTGTGGGCCGCCATAATTGCCGATGGTCGCTATCCATTTATTAATCGACCGTGGCATCACAGTAAATGCCGAATATTATCGCGAAAATATTCTGGAGGGTGTATTGGTCGCAGACCTTGGAAATTCCAGCAGGACTCAGCACGCGCCACCCAAGAATGGTTACAAAATACGGTTACTAGCTTCATTTTCAGCGCACAATGGGCACCAAAATCCCCGGATACCAATCCGTTGGACTATTGTGTCTTTGTAACAAGGTTGGCATAAAAAATACCAAAGTGTCGATCACCTCAAGCAAGCGCTTCGCAGGCAATGGGCCAAAATACCGCAGAGCAACATTCGGGCAGTGTGTGATGGTTTCATTGGCCGTTTGAAGGTCATAATTTGTGCCAAAGGTGACCAATTCAAACAAATCGAAACTTATTCTAAAATTTGATGCTATTTCCGACATTTTTGCTTTCATTCAGTAAAATTTTAAAAAAATGTAAGAATTATGGCGTTTGACTTTAGTGCAGTTTTTTTATCTCATCCTGTATTTTTGTCTTTAACGGCTTCCTAATTATTCCAAAATTATTCTTTGAAGGAGAATTTTACACAAATTCACAGCAAGTATGGCGTTAACCTTACAATGTGTTTTTAATTTTTGAATACCCTCCACCATTTGGAACGAATTTGGAAATTTTCAATAAATTTCAATAAATAAAATCCTTAAAAAATTCTGTTAAAATTTTAAAAATCCCGAATATAGCCGTTATATTGAGGTATATACGACGTGGTCCTACATAGGCATTGTTTGTCATAAGCCATTACCATATTCAAATTCGAAATTTGAAAACAAACGAATAATGTAGCTAAAATCATTAAAATATGGTATATAGGGAGGTACCGTTATATCGGAACTGTGCGAAGACCTGAACCAGCGAAGACAATTTTCTGTCACAGGCTGTTGCATCCATAACAAACTTCAAATACGACATCTCAAACAATTTTGGTGGGTATTGTACCTAGAATCGTCAACATTTCGAATATAAGGAGGTACTGATATATGGGGCCAAAACGAAGACCTGGACTTGCATAGACAATTTTCTGTCACAGACTGTAGATCCCATCACGAATTCTAAATACGTAATTTGAAACAATTCCGGTGAATAATGTCGCTAAAATCATCAAAATAAGAATATTGGGAGGTACCGTTATATGGGGGCTATACGAAGTCGTGGACCTTCACAGAAAATTTTCTGTCATAGGCTGTAGTATCCATCACGAACTTTAAATACCAAATTAGAAACAATTCCGGTAAATAATGTCTCTAAAATCATCAAAATACGGAATATAGGGAGGTACCGTTATATAGGGGCTATACGAAGTCGTGGACCTTCACAGAAAATTTTCTGTCATAGGCTGTAGTATCTATTACGAACTTCAAATATCAAATTTAAAACATTTCCGGTGAATAGTTTTGCTAAATTCATCAAAATACGAATATCGGGAGGTACCGTTTTATGGGGGCTATACGAAGACGTGGACCTGCACAGACAATTTTCCGTCTTAGAATGTAGTATCCATTTTGAACTTCAAATACCAAATTTGAAACAATTCCCGTGAATAATGTCGCTAAAATCATGAAAATACCTAATATAGGGAGGTACCGTTATATGGGGGCTATATGAAAACGTGGACCTACATGGCCCATTTACGAACTTAACCTCCCTACTGAAAAAATAAACATGTGTGCAAAATTTTAGCTATCTATCTCAATTCACTCGAAAGATAGCGTGATTACAACAGACAGACAGACAGACAGACAGACGGACAGACAGACAGAGGGACATCGCTAAATCGACTTAGAATTTTACGCTGATCAAGAATATATATACTTTGTTGGGTCTGACATGAGTATTTCGAGGAGTTACAAACGGAATGACAAAGTTAATATACCCTCCATAGTATGGTGGAGGGTATAAAAATGTGGAAGATGGGGAACTTGCCACCTCTATTTAGGTTGTTTTGCAATATCAAATTCCAAAACGCCGATATACATGCCTCATATTTTTAGCTCCAGTTTTATAATCTTTTCGAGGTGTCCTTATAATTTTGGATTGCTTTATTACATGAGGGCTCTTCCCGCCTCATTTATTCTCCATTTCCCTCATGGTTTCATCCGGACAATCTTAACCCCAAAATTTTAGATTGTCTTAGTTAAGATGTTTCTCAAATTAATGAATTTATCAAATCCACTAGACAACTATTTCGTTTGCTGTTGCCACACAGTTCTCAAAATGGAGCAGATGAAAAAACCCGTGATAAAGATGGAAGATCGATTGAATTTGCTGCTGTGTTTCTTACTTATACCTACCGTACACGACTACCACATCCAATTGACTGTGTCCAAATGAATTAGACATCAAACACACACACACTCACACATTATTTAATTACTGGCCAATACTAGAAGAAATGCCAAATGCAAGAAGAAAAAACAATCTGAATTACAATCAATGTTACGAAATAACTAATGGAAGTTTTCAAATTCAAGCCATCCAGTCATTCATCTTGCTTTTCCGTTGGATAATAGACGTTTTTTTGTCGATCAATGAAAGGAAGAGAGAAGTAACAATTGATCGTCTCAAGAAATTATTTTTTTCTGGTTTATCAAACATCTGTATTGGCGTTTTTTGGATGAGTGTTGTTAGATATTATTAAATTGTTCTTTTTTTTGTATTTTTTTTGTATATTTTTTTTGTATTTTTGCTGTATATTTTTTTTTGTTATTTCCAACTAGAACCTCTGTTGTTTATCATTTTTCACACATTATCCATAATTCGTGAGTGTGTGTGTGTATCTATGTGTTGAGGTTTTTCCCCTTTCTTTTTGCGTTGCGTTGTTTATTCTATTCATTCTTCCGGTGATGAAGGTGGTGTTGTTATTGCTCATCATTATAAAATGATAAGTTAAAATATTTTTATTTATTTATTATTTTTTTTTGGTTCCTCCTCTTATTTTTCGCCTACTTTGGGATGGCGTTAATTGCGAACAAATAAATTGGATGGCGTTAATTGGAAATTAATTATAAATATTTTTGTAAATATGGGCCATAACTTTTTTGAAAAAAAATTTAATTTCTATAAAAATTGGAAATATGTTTCATTATATCACAATCATTTTTCAGAAAGTCATTCAAAAATATCCCTTTTATTTCTATATTATAATAATGCACCTGGGAGTTCTTGGGAAAATATTCTTTAATCCACGAATATTGCTCTGAAAGTCCTTCAATTTTTTTTATTAAAACTGTTCCATATTCCAAAATATTATTTTTAAATTCATTCATTCATCATAAAAAATTCTGATTTTTTGGTCCTTTAAAATTACGCTTATCCGACAGTCCTTGAAGAAATCTGAAAAATCGATTAAATAAAAACTAACAATTAAATCAGTACAAAATATCCCTAAAAATACCACAATCCTGATAGCTCTTAAAATATATATTTGCGAATCCACGTAGCTATTTTAGGTAGTTCTTCAAAATATATTTTTTTATACCCTCCACCATACTATGGAGGGTATATTAATTTTGGCATTCCGTTTGTAACTCCCCGAAATACTCATGTCAGACCCAACAAAGTATATATATTCTTGATCAGCGTTAAGACGATTTAGCCATGTCCGTCTGTCTGTCTGTCTGTCCGTCTGTCTGTTGTAATCACGCTGTCTTTCCAACGAATTGAGATAGAAGGCTAAAATTGACAGAAATAACTAAAATAAACAGGAAATTGAAATGGATACTACAGCCTAAGACAGGTCCACTTCGTCTTCGTATAGACCCCATATAACGGTAACTCCCTATATTCGGGATTTTCATGATTTTAGCGACATTATTCACCGGAATTGTTTCGAATTTGCTATTTGAAGTTTGTAATGGATACTACAGCCTAAGACAGAAAACTGTCTATGCAGGTCCACGTCTTCGTGTAGCTCCTAAATAATGGTTCCTCCCGATATTCGGTGTTTTGATGATTTTAGCGCATTATTCATTTTATTTCATTCATTCACCATTCCGGAAATTCAAAAAATATCGGAAATAGCATCAAATTTCAGAATAAATTTAGATTTGTTCAAATTGGCCAATGAAACCGTAACACGCTGCCCGAATATTGCTCTGCGGTATTTTGGCCCATAGCCGGCGAAGCGCTTGCTTGAGGTAATCGACACTTTGGTATTTTTTAGTGCCAACCTTGCTTTCCAAAATATTCCAGACACCATACTCCAACGGATCGCTATCCGGAGATTTGGGTGGCCATTGTGCGCTGGAAATGATGTGAAGAACCTCATTTTGTAATCATTCTTGGGTGGTGCTGAGTCCTGTTGGAATGTCCAATGTCTGCGGCCAAAATGTTTGCGTGCCCAAGGCTTTAATACAGCTTCCAGAATATTTTCCCGATAATTTTCGGCATTTATTCTGATGCCATGGTCGATTAATACGAGCGGAGAGCGACTATCGGCTGTTATGGCGGTCCACACTATCTCCATAGCCGAGGCTTGAGTTCTGGTGGCCAACCGAAGATGCACATTTTCAGCTGACCTCTTTGGCAAGTAAACACAATCATTTTGTTTGTTTACAAACTGCTGGACAACGAACGTTTTCCCATCGGAGAAAACCAAATTCGGCAGTTCACCACTTTCGGCCAAGCGAAGAAACTTTTTAGCTCTTTTGGGTCTATGTTCTTTCTGTTGCAGTGTAAGTTCTTGCACTTCTTGGAATTTCAATGGCTTTACCCCGAGCTCATTTTTCAATATTTGCCGAATTGAATATTGCGATATGTTCAGCTCACGAGCCATTTTTCAGCCACTGCGACAAGGGTTTCGATCAAGTCGCTTCTTTACTTTTTGAACCCCGAGCTCATTTTTCAATATTTGCCGAATTGAATATTGCGATATGTTCAGCTCACGAGCCATTTTTCAGCCACTGCGACAAGGGTTTCGATCAAGTCGCTTCTTTACTTTTTGAACCATTTCTGCCGATGTTACTGTGTTCTTCCGTCCACTTCCTTGACGTCGGGCTACGCTACCAGTATCACGGTAACGAGCGATGGTACGAGACACAAAAGATTTATTCACATTTAAATGCTGGAGTGCTCTAACGATAGCCACTTGCGGTTTTCCAGCCAAATATAAAGAAATCACACTATCACGCTTGAATTCCATCACGAATAACTTTTTTCAGGAAAATTCTCAACAAAACAGCTTTTGTACGCTTGTAAACAATATAATGAGCTGTCACTGGAATAATTTTAACAGCTGTCAGACAAATGGCTTAGAAATGACAGCAGTCTGAAGTTGGTTGCAGTTTTTTCATCTCACCCTGTAGATGGTCCTTCAAAGAAAATTTGTCTGTAAATTCTTCTTTTAAATCCTTCCAGAATGCAGCTTTCGAAAAATGTTCTTCAAAAATCGAATTTTGTATTTTTACTGACCCTTCAAATTATATTCGTAAGATCCAAGTCTGCAGTTTTTAGTGGTCCCCTTGAAGGAAAGTTATTAAAAAATATAGGTTTGTAGGTTTGATGGCCCTTCGAAAAAATATTCTTAAAAAAATCTCCGTTTTGGGCATTTACAACTTTTCCAAAGATTTTCTTAAAAAGTCCTCTGTTTATAAATCTGCCGGCCTTTCGAAAGATATTCATAAAAAATCCGAAGTTTGTAGGTTTGATGGTCCTTCGATCCACGATCCTTAAAATCCACGATTGTAGCTTTGATGGTCCTTCAAAACATATCCTCCATATATGCACATTTTTAACTTTGATAATGCTACGATAAATATCCATAAAAATGCACTTTCGAAGCTATGATGGTAATTCAAGAATGTCAAGAATTAGCGATTATTGCTCTGAAACCAGCTGGTGGAAAAACCTGTTTTCACAGTCTTCGATCAAGCTCGAAAAGTCCCTGTCCTTCCATAATATTATCTTAAAATCAAATATCCTAAAAATAATTTTAAAATTCGCAGCAATAGCTCTTAGGACAAGTATAGTATATTTGAAATTTCACGATTATAAGCCCTTCAAAAATATTCTCAGAAATCCAAGATTATGGATCTCATAGTCCTTGGAAATATATTTCCAAAAAAAAAATAAATAAATAAATAAATAAACAACGATTTTATCTCTAAGAAAATTCTTAAAAAGTTTATGAGCAGCGATCTGGTAGAGACAACCCTGAAACATGTCTTAAAAATTTGGAATAACAGCTCTTACAGTGACAGATAGTGCCCAAAGCGATTAAACAATATTGTTTTTTATCTGAACTATATCTGTGGTGATCCTTCAAGAAATGTTCATCATTTCTGTAGGGCCTCCGATAGGACCCCAACAATCCTCTACTAAGAAAGAGAACTAGGAATGATTACATGTACTCCAGATGAATTGCTATAGTTAGGGCTTCCCGAGACTTAAACTGGATCCACGATCATTATATTTGATCGTTACAAACTCACTACTCATATCCTCTCTGCCGATGATGCCTAGAGCATGAAACGATGCCACAAACACGAATTTCAGCAACCTTGACCTTTACATGATTCACCATGCTTGACAACGATGAGAGGCTATAATTGCGAAGTTGCAACATGTTTTCAAAAGTAATATCAATAAAAAAAAAACTTCTCCATAGGGTGCAGGAGAATGCAATTACTGGCTTAAAATAACAGCCGAAAAGCAATGTGAGCTAACTACATTTTATTCAAAGCCAGGGAATCAGTCTCAGATCGCAATTGTTCTTAAGAGGGTGTATTTATGCCATTGAGTTTACCCACAAAATCTGAGGATGCATCTTGTTAGGTTAGGTTTAGGTTGAAAAGAGGGGCGAAGCAATTCGCCGCATGCCCTGTTGGGCATACACTTAAGCCAGTATAGGCCTGTTGTGCGCTATAGAGTAAGGTTTTTTTTTTTTTTTTGAGGAAGAAGGACAGTTTACAGTCTTAACTGTCATATATCATTACCATGATCTGATTAAGGTCTGGTATGGAATCGTTCCCTATGAATTGGGATCTGGGCATGGCAGAGAAAATGTTCCAAAGTTTCGTCATCTTCCCCACACGCCCTGCATATGCTGTTATCTGCACATCCTATTTTGTACAGATGAGCTGTAGGCCCTGGTGCCCCGTAAGGATGCTTGTTACCTCACTGATCTCTGTTTATACCCTACACCACAAGGTGGTCAGGGTATTATGTCTTTGTGCATTTGTTTGTAACAGGCAAAAGGAAACGAGATTGACCCATAGTTCCTTTTGATGATCTGCATAGAATCACTTTCTGAGTTGATTTATGTATGTCAGTCCGTCCGCCTGTCCATGTATTCTTGTGAACAAAATTCAGGTTGCATTTATTATCCGATTGAGATGAAATTTTGCACAAATCATTTGTTTGGCCCAAGGACGAACCCTATTGAAATTGGAGATAATCGGTCAAAATTTAGATATAGCTCCCATATATATCTTCGTCCGATTTGCCTTTTATTGTGCACCAAACGTCTAATATCACCCCGAATTGTATGGAATTTTGCATATACACCCATATTAGGCCTGAAAATAATTATACCAAATTTGATCGAAATCGGTTTAGATATAGCTATAGCTCCCATATATATTGTTCATCCGATTTGTTATTTTTATCCTCCGCTGCCGTAATATGCTCTCTGTAACAACAATATTTGGGGAAATATATCAAATGCAGCTCAGAAATACCTTTGCTAAATTTTATCGAGATCGGTTCAGATTTGGATATAGCTCCCACATATACTGTTCATCCGATTTGTTATATTTGTTACCCACAACCGTAATATGCACTCCGTAACAACGATATTCAGGGAAATATATCAAATACAGCTCAGAAATATCTTTGCCAAATTTTATCGAGATCGGTTCAGATTTGGATGTAGCTCCCTTATATATCTTTATCCGGTTTCAAATTAATTGTGCACCAAATGGGCAATACAAGTCGGAATTAAAAAGACACAAATGCTTTGAATTTTAAATTATAATTATAATCGTAGGGTGTATGATTGAAATCTCCCATAAAACTTTTAATTGAAATGCGGAGCTCTACAAAATTAGGAAAGTGGTGGTAGGGTATCATAAAATCGGCCCCAACCGACTTTACGACTTTTTACTGGTTTACCTAGTAATAAAAGGTGTTTCGTTTTTATCTCATCGGGATCGCCCAATTAGATTTTTGTATACATCTTTTAAGGGGTTATTCGCCCTATAAATCTCCTCAAGGCTTTTTCGGTAGTTATCTCTTTTTGCATTTCATCCAAATTGCAAAAGATTTGTTGTTTGTCATGCTCATAAAAACCGATAATTTATGTTGAATTTACGTCATTGACGATGTGTGCGTGTGTTGGCTGTCGTTTGTGCTGCAAATGTTGTGGCATGGTGTGTGTTAGTGTGCAGATCCAAAACATGTTTCATCCTCATTCCTGCTGCTCTTGTGCTAGCGATCCATTCGTTTATGCCTCCTTCCTCTCAAACAAAATCACCATAAACTTGCAGTACAACAAAGAGGCTAAAAGACCCTAATTGATCTTTGTGTCAAGTGGCGGGGCGACCATGGAGTGCATTCCCGATTATTGCCAAGCAGCAGCAACAGACGAGTCAGAGTCTATGCAGCTGCATGTCATTGGCAACATGATTTTTTTTTGGCTAGTTTCTCGACACAAGTAACATTGTGTGCGCATCTTATGCTTGACATAAACGTGCTTGGCCATTTATGGCAAATGTTGGAGAAAAAAAGAGAAGAAGAGCGAAAAAGAAGCCAAAAAAGAAATTATGTGCCCAACCAACACCACATGTCGCACAATGTTGAAGAAGAAGAAGAAATTTCAAACTCATTGGCTGGTGACACAAGCACGCATGCATGGCACGCATGCGTCGCATTTGTCATCCTCCATGATGCCAGCGCAAATGCATATCAATTTTTTAGCTGGTTCGGTGTTGAGCTCAAAGTTTCAGTGTCAAATGAGTTTTGTGAATAACGTACTCCTAGAGTTCATGTCACACAAATCATCGGAGTCCAACGAATTACAAAACTAATTTTATGAAGAGGACGTGATGGTAGTTATTTTGGGGGTTTCTATTGGCATAACTTACCTAGCTGAGTGTTATGCATAAAAAGCAAAATAAGAGGCTGGCTGGAGGGGGCAAAAAAAGTCAACCCATCTGGCGCGCCAAATAGTTCCCGGGAGGAAAATTTAATTTGCTCCAAACTTGGTAGATTCCGACATTTTTATCTAATTTAAATCAAGATTGAAGATTGGTAAAATCGGTCCACGGTCCATAAGATTCTGGAACCTCTACATGTGGTCAAAATAGCATATCGGACAGAGAGCAATGGGAATAAGTACCCACTGATGTTAAAAACTGGTATTGCCAATATTTTTGTATCAGGCCCAGGATAGTTGGTACCTTCCTCACTAAGGGTCAAAATTTCGAATTATCATAACCTTTACAAAAAGTGGGAAAATGGGTATATCCCAATAGTTTTGTATCAGGACTAGGATAGTTGGTACCTTTCCCACTCAGGGCCAAAATTTCGAATAATCATAAGCTTAATAAAATGGTGTTTTCACACTACTTTTATATAGATCCAGCAATAGATCCAGAATGAATAAGGGGCATATTGTTCCGCTCTTTTTGGTCTATCCCTAACAAAAAATCCAAATTTTGCAGAAAGAAAATTAAATCAAATACAAATCTTATATTGAGCGAAAAAGTATCCGATATTGTCCATACTTGGCACATCGTAATATTTAGATAAGACTTAGATTAGATGCGAAAATGTACTATACTGAACTACTCCCTCCCATCCAAAGAAGGTCAACAGCCTACTCTCGTAAGCGTGAAAATGGAATATATCGGTCTTCTCATTCTGCTACCTCTCCACAAAAGTTTCAAATTTTAATAAAGAAGTTAAAAGGTGCAGTCGAATCCGGCGACAGATATATAGCCCCAGCCTTGATTTATGATTTTTCTAACTGTTGACCCCGAATCTGATATAAATATTGCAACGTGCCCTATTTGGACTACATCGTCTATTTCCTATACTTTATATGAGACATGTGCAAATTTTTGAAAAATGTGGAAATATCCGTGGGGTACCAGATATAGAGGGCCGAAACATTAATTAAAAATCGAACATTTACAGGGTGATTTTTTAATTTAACTTTTTTAATTTTTTTTTTTTTTAATTTTTTTGAATGAAAGCTAAAAATGTCGGAAATAGCATAAAATTTTAGAAAAAGTTTCGATTTGTTCGAATTGGTCACCTTTGGCATGAATTATGGCCTTCAAACAGCCAATGAAACCGTCACACGCAGCCCGAATGTTGCTCTGCGGTATTTTGGTACATTCCCAGCGAAGCGCTTGCTTGAGGTGATCGACATATTGGTATTTTATAGTGCCAACCTTGCTTTCCAAAATACTCCAGACACAATAGTCCAGCGATTGGTATCCGGAGATTTTTGTGCCCATTGTGTGCTGAATGAATGAAGCGAGGAACCTCATTTCGTAACCATTCATGGGTGGCGCGTGCTGAGTGCGATGGTGCTGAGTCCTGTTGGAATGTTCATGGTTGGCGGCCAAAATGTTTGCGTGCCCAAGGCCTTAATACACCCTCCAGAATATTTTCGCGATAATATTCGGCATTTATTTTGATGCCACGGTCGATTCATACGAGCGGAGAGCGACCATCGGCTGTTATGGCGGCCCACACCATCACCATGGCCTGCCCTTGAGTTCTGGTGGCCAAACGAAGGTGCACATTTTCAGCTGACCTCGTTGGCAAGTAAACACGATTATTTTGTTTGTTTACAAACTGCTGGACAATGAATGTTTTCTCGTCGGAGAAAACCAAATTTGGCAGTTCACCACTTTCGAAGCAACTCTTTAGCTCTTTTGAGTCTATTTTCTTTCTGTGTTGCGGTATAAGTTCTTGCATTTTTTGGAATTTCAATGGCATTACCCCGAGGCCATTTTTCAATATTTGTCGAATTTAATATTGCGATATGTTCAGCTCACGAGGCATTTTGTTAGACAACGAATGTTTTCTCATCGGGGACGGAGAAAACCAAATTCTGAAGTTCACCACTTTCGGCCAAGCGAAGCAACTCTTTGGCCCTTTTTACTCTATTTTCTTTCTGTTGCGGTGTAAGTTCTTGTTCTCTCTTTTAGGAACTTGGAATTTCAATGGCTTTACCCCGAGCTCAGTTTCAATATTTGCCGTATGGAATATTGCGATATGTCCAGCTCACGAGCCATTTTTCGGCCACTGCGACGCGGGTTTCGATCAAGTCGCTGCTTTACTTTTCGAACAATTTCTACTGATGTAGCTGTTTTCTTCCGTCCATTTCCTTGACGTCGGGCTACGCTACCAGCATCACGGCAACGAGACACAAAAGATTTATTCACATTTAAATGCTCTAACGATAGCCACTTGTGGTTTTCCGGCAAATATAAAGAAATCACACTATCACGTTTGAACTCCATCACGAATTACTTTTTATACCCTCCACCATACTATGGAGGGTATATTAACTTTGTCATTCCGTTTGTAACTCCTCGAAATACTCATGTCAGACCCAACAAAGTATATATATTCTTGATCAGCGTAAATTCTAAGCCAATTGCCGTCCGTCCGTCTGTTTGTCTGTTGTAATCACGCTATCTTTCGAACGAATTGAGATAACAAGGCTAAAATTTTGCATACAGGTTTATTTTTACAGTAGGCAGGTTAAGTTCGTAAATGGGCCATGTAGGTCCACGTTTTCATATAGCCCCCATGTAACGGTACCTCCCGATATTCGGTATTTTGATGATTTTAGCGACATTTTTCACCGGAATAGTTTCAAATTTAGTATTTGAAGTTCGAAATGGATACTACAGCCTTAGACAGAAATTGTCTGTGCAGGTCCACGTCTTCCTATAGCCCCCATATAACGGTACCTCCCGATATTCGGTATTTTGATGATTTTAGCGGCATTATTCTCCGGAATTGTTTCAAATTTGGTATTTGAAGTTCGAAATGAATTACAGCAGTCAACAGAAGTGGCAGCATCTCACCCTGTAAGGGTCTTCCAAATAGTCTTTAGTTTAGTTAGAAAGTCTTAAAATATAAAACCTCTAAGGTTCTGGTTAAAAATACCTTGACATCTATGGGTTTTTAATTGATAATCAACCCTCTGTATATTTTCTTCGTGTATGGAATATCCTCTATAAGTCTCCTAGCCCTGGAAGAGTTCCCCAATCACTTATGAAATACCTTTATTCGGTATTTTAGAGGTGAAAGTCTTTCCATCCCTATGATCATTTTTGTTATAATTTTTTTTTACAAAATGCCTATGCGTTTTTTATAATTTATAATTTTTTTTCCCTAACGTTACAAATCGATCCCCTTATTTTTTCAATATTTAAAATTCAAGACCATATCTGTAAAATGTGCAATTTTGTATTACCGCATTTTTCATTAGAAATTCTTGCGGTTACTCAAGTTTTACAAAAAAAAAAAACTCGGTTGCTGGGTATACATAATGCCTCCCCCTCCCACACATGCAAATACCCCATAGCTGTGTTGTAATATTTGAGTCACATGAAAAACGATGCAACAACAACAATAGCTTACAAATCTATTAAAATTCACAAGAAAGCTCCATAAAATTGATTGAAATGTGCATTGCAAACGTTTGTGGCCGATGTCATCAGAGTAGACTACTGCTGCTGCCACTGCTACTGAATATTGAATTAAAATCCAAATCAAAAATAACAACAACAACAAAATCGAAACCAAACCCTGAAAAGTTTTGGAATTCACATTAAACTGAAATTCAAGTGTAAACGAACAATTACAACAACAACAAAGCGAACCACAACAACATCGTCGTCGTCATCATCATCATCAGTATTCAAGCCAGCCAGCCAGCCAGCCACAACGACTTTAACTATCTATCTAGCCGTCGTCACAGAGCATTTCATACGCATTACCATTGCGAATTCACAGCGCACTGCTGCACTTCATTTACACGCACGACGAAGGCGACGACGACGAAGCTTGGCAATTTAAGCAACAACCAAAAAAAAAAAAAAAAACAACAACAACAATACGACAGGTGCCGTCGATTATGTGTAAGGTGTAAGTTGGGAATGGTGATGATGCCTCAGCATTATTTTCACCTATCGTGGGTGAGTGGTAGATATCTGGACAGACAGACCGACATACCGACACACACACACGCTTGGAGCCACACCATATCAAACACTTGATGTTTACAAGAAATTTCTATTTTTGGTTAATTTTTTTGCTGTTGTTGTTATTGTTTGTTGTTAGGCCAAGAGCGCAATAATTTTGTACGCAAAACGAAAACATTATTTGGTAAACAAATCGGTTTCGTTTTTGTTATTCATTTCGTTTTTCTGTCTTCTGTTTTGTTTTGGTAATGTTTTTCTACTTGATTTGATTATCGAAGAGTGAAAGTTGACGTAACATTTGACATTACAGCAACGAATTACAGTAACAGTGATGGTGATGTTGTTGTTGTTGCTGTAAAAGTTATTTTAAGATTTTCTGTTAATAGAACCTCACCTCACCTCACCTCTATATGTCAGCGATGGACTGAAGACCTTTCGTTTATAGAAGAATTCTGAAAGTAGTTCTGCTCTATAACCCAGTAAGGAAAAAGCAAAAGTCGGGCGGAGCCCACTATATGATACCCCACAAGACTATGCATATTAAGGAGAGCTTCCGTAACAAAAGAATTTAAAGCAGTTATAGCAGTTATGCTATGGAGTGCGTGATATCATTTGGAGAAGGATTATATTAAAAAAAAAATACAGGGTGAGATAAAAAACTGCAACAAGGTCAAACGCCATAATTTCTACATTTTTATACCCTACACCACAAGGTGGTCAGGGTATTATGTCTTTGTGCATTTGTTTGTAACAGGCAAAAGAAAACGAGATAGACCCATAGTTCCTTTTGATGATCTGCATAGAATCACATTCTGAGTCGATTTATACATGTCCGTCCGTCTGTCCATGTATTTTTGTAAATAAATTAAAGTTCGCATTTATTGCCCTATCGAGGTGAAATTTTGCACAAATCTTTTGTTTGGCCCAAGGACGAACCCTTTTGAAATTGGAGATAATCGGTAACAATTTGGATATAGCTCCCATATATATCTTCGTCCGATTTGCTTTTTATTGTGCACCAAACGTGTAATATCAGCCCGAATTGAATGGAATTTTGCACATACTACCAAATTAGGCCTGAAAATAAGTATGCCAAATTTGATCGAAATCGGTTCAGATATAGCTATAGCTCCCATATATATTGTTCATCCGATTTGTTATTTTTGTCCTCCGCAGTCGTAATAAGCACTCCGTAACAATAATATTTGGGGAAATATATCAAATACAGCTCAGAAATACCTTTGCTAAATTTTATCGAGATCGGTTCAGATTTGGATATAGCTACCACATATAACTTCGTCCGATTTAGCTTTTATTGTGCACCAATCGTGTAATATCAGTCCGAATAGTATGGAATTTTGCACATACACCCAAATTAGGCCTGAAAATAAGTATGCCAAATTTTATCGAGATCGGTTCAGATTTGGATATAGCTCCCATATATAACTTCGTCCGATTTACCTTTTATTGTGCACTAAACGTCTAATAGTTGCCCAAATGGGATGGAATTTGGCACATACGACCGAATTGAGTCTAGAAGCTAGTATGTCAAATTTGGTGAAGATCGGTTCAGATATAGCCATAGCTCCCATTGATACTGTTCATCCGATTTATCATATTTGTTACCCACGGCCATAATATGCAGTACGTTACAACGATATTCAGGGAAATATATTAAATACAGCTCAGAAACATCTTTGCCAAATTTTATCGAGATCTGTTCCGATTTGGATATAGCTCCCATATATATCTTTATCTGATTTCAAATTAATTTTTTAGTACATATTTTTAACACCACGTTCAAATTTCAATCCTAACAGTGGCGCTTATGCCAAATTATAATAGCACTTCCGAATTTCAAACCTGAAACCATGAACAGTGACGCCAATCCCAAATTTCAGATTTTACCCAGAACCAAATTTAGCATCTTTTAGTACTTTTCGTTCACTTATAGTACGTATTTCAACCCAACTCATCAACTTCACTCCAATATCAACATTTCTAGTATCCAACTCCATTCGTTCACCCAAAACCAAAATCAACTAAATTTTAGTACCATTTAGTTCCAGTTCTTACACTTAGCACACATTTTCAAAACCACCTTCTTATATCAGACCTAATTCCTTGATTTCATGCTAAATTTTTTAATTTTATCAATCTGTAGTATGTAGTTCGAGTTTTGGAAAAAAAAAGTATTTGGTTCGTCTATCGACATAACTTCAAAGAATCTCATCGGAAATTTCAGATTTCTAACTCTATTCCTTCCCCAATTGTTTAGTACAATTTAGAACTCTTCTTAAAAATTTTTGGTTCGTCTATTCATTTGTACAACTTAGTACTTTTCGTACTTTTTATTGCATATTTTCCAAGGCCACCTTCAAATCTCAACCCCATCTCACTAATCCTAATACCAAATTTTAGATTTTCGACTCTTTTATTTTTCAAAATACCACATTAAGTACCAATTATCACCTTTCGTACATTTTTAGTACTTATTTCTAAACCCACTTCCAAATCTCAACCCTACACACTAAATGTGACCCTAATCCGCAATTTCCGATTTTAACACAAACCATCAAGCCAGTACCAAATTTAGTACCTTTTAGTACTGTCGGTATACTTGTAGAACGCATTGCCAAAACCGCTACTTTTTGAAACCCAAACCACCACCTCCTTATATCAGCCCTAATTCCTTGATTCTCTTACTAAATTTACAATTTTACCACTCTCCTTTCAAGTAACTCCAAATGGTATCAAATTTAGTACTTATTACTAAATTCGTTTGTTCGTCTATCCTACACAACACCGAAGACTCTCATTAGAAATTTTAGATTTGTAGCTCTAATTGTTCACCAAATACCAAATTTAGTACCATTTAGTACTTTTTAGTACATTTTTCCCAAAACCACATGCTGATCTCAACCCTACCGCACAAAATAGACCCTAATTCCAATTTTTACATTTCCAATTCTATACCTTCCCTGAATACCAAATTTAGTACAATTTAGTCCTTTTGGGTCCTTTTTAGTACATATTTCCAAAACTACGTACAAATCTCAATTCTACACACTAACAGTGACCGTAATGCCAAATTTCAGATCCCTTCACCCAATACCAAGTTTAGTACCATTTAGTACCCCAATGCCAGCATTTACAATTTTGTAGCTCCATCTGTTCACAAAAAAAAAAAAAAAAAAAATTGTACCAACTTTGGACAATTCTTAAACTTGGTACTCATTTCTAAAACCTAAATGAGCAAACAAATCCCTTTCAAATGATCTCCCATACCCATGTATGGACTCCAGCGAATTTGCCACAGAATAATTTCAAATTCACAGCCGTTCGCCATATTTGTTTTGAATAAATTTTTGAAGTGCATCTCCCATATGGTGGACACGACATTTCCCATCTGTTTCCTCATTTGGCTGGACAAAGATTCCACCTTTAAAGTGGACTATTGTGTTAGGATTTACCAAAATTGGTAAACTGCATTTTTTTTTCGTTCATTTATTTGCTAACATGGTTTTTTCCAATAACCAATCACTAGTTGACTAAGTCTCTGTTAAGCCATCTGTCTGTCTGTCGCTCTGCCCAACCCCTTCGCCTGGTGCGCATAATAGTGACGATTTGTCAATTTGCATTAAATCGAAACAAAACGAAAAGTGAAGTGTCGATCGCTCGGTCTGTATGTCAATCATATGCAAGCAAGCTGCATACGACAGCCGTGAGCGTATCTTATCTTGCGACACTGTTGACAATTTATTTATGTACAGCGGGAGTCGATGAAGGATAGTTAAGTCCCAAATGAATTTTAATTCCAAACAAATTGATAATTATGTTGTTGTGTGTGTTTTTTTGTTTGTTTCATTGCCAATCACGTATTTTTACCGAAGTGATGTGTCAAATATTTTGGTAATAATACGTTAAACCTCTGAACATTTGTTGCGGTTGCAATAGATAAAAAGAGGACTTAATGCAGTGTTTTTTCTCAGATTTATTAACTGCATATTTAAGAAAAGTGTAAATGAATGGGATTGAAATATTACAAAAATAATTTTATAAAATATAGAAATGTTAATATATATGTGAGATAAAAATGATACAGGGTGAGATAAAGAAAAACTGCAACCAACTTAAGACTGTTGTCATTTCTAAGCCACTCATCCGATAGCTGTTAAAATTATTCCAGTGACAGCTCATTATATTGTTTACAAGCCTACAAAAGCATTTTGGTATGAATTTTCCAGAAAAAAAGTTATTCGTGATGGAATTCAAGCGTGATAGTGCGATTTCTTTATATTTAGCTGGAAAACCACAAGTGGCTATCATTAGAGCATCCGAGCATTTAAATGTGAATAAATCTTTTGTGTCTCGTACCGCTGCTCGTTACAGTGATACTGGTAGCGTAGCCCGACGTCAAGGAAGTGAACGGAACAAAAAAGCAGCAACATCAGCAGAAATGGTTCGAAAAGTAAAGAAACGACTTGATCGAAACCCGCGTCGCAAGGGCCGAAAAATGGCTCGTGAGCTGAACATATTACATACGCAATATTCGAATCGGCAAATATTAAAAAAATAGCTCGGTGTAAAGCCATTGAAATTCCAAAAAGTGCAAGAACTTTCACCGCAACAGAAAGAAAGTAGACTCAAAAGAGGTAAAGAGTTGCTTCGCTTGGCCGAAAGTGGTGAACTGCCGAATTTGGTTTTTTCCGATGGGATAACATTACAGCAGCATGTCCAGCAGTTTGTTAACAAACAAAATGATCGTGTTGACTTGCCAAAGAGGTCAACTGAAAATGTGCACCTTCGGCTGGTCCGCAGAACTCAAACGCCGGCCATGGTGATGGTGTATGATGATGATGGCCATAACAGCCGATGGTCGCTCTCCGCTCGTATTAATCGACCGTGGCATCAGAATAAATGCCGAAAATATTCTGGAGGGTGTATTAAAGATTTGGGCACGCAAACATTTTGGCCGCAGAACTTGGACTTCCCATTCCAACGCACAATGGCTACGAAAATCTCCGTATACCAATCCGTTGGACTATTGTGTCTGGAGTATTTTGGAAAGCAAGGTTGGCACTAAAAAATACCATAGTGTCGATCACCTCAAGCAAGCGCTTTGCTTGAGCCAAAATAACGCAGAGCAACATTCAGGCAGCGTGTGACGGTTTCATTGGCCGGTTGAAGGCCATAATTTGTGTCAAACGTGACCGATTCGAACTAATCTAAACTTATTCTAAAAATTGATGCTATTTTCGACATTTTTTGTTTTCATTCAATAAAATTAAAAAAGTAAAAATGATGGCGTTTGACTTTGTTGCAGTTTTTTTTATCTCACCCTGTAAAGACCCAATTACCTTCTGTCCTATAACTATGTATATAAGAGAGTAGTGAAATAATTGACTGACTAAGAATCTACACCCATACTAGACAGCTAAAGCTAGAATCTTGAAATTTTGTAAGAGGGTCATCACGAGTCGGTAGGGCTGCGTTTTTGCAAATTCGTACTAAAAGGGTACGAAATGTAGTAAAATGTACTAAGTATGGAATATTTTGTATTGGTCAAAGGGAGAGAGCTGGAATTCCGAATTTTGGAATAAGATTCACTGATAGAATGCAGGATGGATGTACCAAAGGGGTTTGGAAATTCTAACTTTAAGGTTAGAAAAAGTTCGAACATGGTACTAATATTCTAAAATGGCTCTAAACTTCTGAAATGGTACCCTTTTGTATTATGTTTACGGATAGAGCTAAAAACCTGAATTTTGGTATGAGAATCAAGGCGAGAAAGTACATATGATATATCAAGATGGTTTTGGAAATTTGTACTAATTGTGCCAACTGTACTAAATGGTACTAAATTTGGAACTGTTTGGTTTAGGATGAAAATATGAAGCTGTAGTTTTGATATTTTGTTTTCGGATCCCTGTTAGTGGTAGGTTTGTGGTGAAGAGGTGGTTTTGGAATTGTGTACTACAAGTGCACGAAGAGTGCTAAATAGTGCTACATTTGGTATAAATTCGTATTGGGTAAACGCATAGTGCTTAAAAATTTGAAGTTTGGTCTTAGGGTTGTAGCTCGCGCGTAGCCTGGTCATATAGAGGTGGTATCAGAAGTTGTTCGAAAAGTACAGAATGGTACTATATTTGTTATTGGGTAAAGGGATAGAGATAAAATTCTGAAATTTGATATTTGATATTTAGGTTACTGATGTCATCGACATATGAGAATTGAATGGTGGTTTGGATATGCGTCCTATATTTGTACGAAAAGTACAAATGGTCCAAAATTTGACAATCGACGAAGGGATAGGGCGGGAATCCTCAAATTTGATATTGAAGTATCTGTTGGTATCTGAAATCGAGATATGAAGGTTATTTTGCAAATGTGTACTGTTGTGTGTGTTCGAAGCGTACTAAATAGGAAACAGTTTGGTTAAGGTTGAACGCGGATGAAGCTGGATTTTTTAAAGTTTGTATTTGGATTCGTATTGATGCTAGGTTTGTGATATAGAAGTGGTTTTAGCAATGTGTACTACATGTGCACGAATTAATTAATTAACAGGTTTAATATGGTATTTGGATTTAAGATTTGGCTGTGGTTGCGGATATTTGCACTATAATTGTTCGAAAAGTATAAAGTGGTACTAAATTGTGTATTAGGTGAGGGAATAGAGCTGCAATCCCGAAATTTGATATTGAGGTCTCTGCTGGTTATTTGGTGTTGAAATATGAAGATATATTTTTGAAATATGTATGTACTATAATTGTTCGAAATGTACTAAATGCTACTATATTGGGTATTGAGTAAAGCAATTGAGCTGAATTTCTGAAATTTGATATTGGCCTTCTATTCC